>NC_079442.1:9226564-9526564 GCF_903798145.1 Danio aesculapii
GAATTTTCAGTTTTGGGTGAACTATCCCTTTCAAACAAGATAAAAATAGCACGTTCCAAACACCTTGCTTTAATATGTTCAAGCAAATCATGCTTGGTAAAGATAAAAGGGGTTACTGCATAAACCGTCCTCTCATGTTTCATGCAATTTGTTGTCCTGCAGCTGAGCTAGAGAAGCAGAAGGGAGTAATGCGGCCCAGCCTGCTCACCAACAGTATTATGGCAGGAGGAGTGGGCGGGGTCAAGAATGAAGTAGTGAATGGCACTATGGGAAGGCCTAGTCTGGATGACAACTATTCACCAGGAGAAGGCCTGAAACGAACTGCTCTCAGCTCCTCATTGAGGGACCTGTCTGAATCAGGTGAGACACTATGCTATGCCAAATGAGGGTCTGGTATAAAATATTAAATTAACAGTTTACACCGGTGGTCACTAAATTTTTTCCTGGAGAGCCGTTGTCCTGCAGAGTTACAACCCTAATCAAACACACCTGAACAAGCTAATCAAGGTCTTAGGTAAAGCCGTGGTCACACTGCACTTTTCTCCCCATAGACTTTCATTCATGCGCACTCGAATGTGGCAGACCGGAAACGCAGGCTCAAATTCACTGTGTTGCAAAGTTCAAGCTTGATGAACTCTGACCTGTGAAATCGCATCACGTGATTGCGTCATACCAATCAAATATCAAAACATGACCTCTCTGTACAGAAATATAAAATATGGACCAATCGCTTTTTTAAATGTCTAATAATCTTGTTTAATCCTGCCTCTTTTCACAGCACCATACGACAGAATTTTGTAAGCTCAAACTTTAGTGTGACTACGGCATTATACTTGAAACTTCAAGTTGGAAAGTTGGAGCTAAACTCTGCAAGGTCTAGTGGTGGACAGAGCGAGGCTTTATTAAAACAATGAAACAGTTGAAGCAAATGTCTCGAGGCTTCGAAACCTTTCGAAAGCCATCTCTTAAAATGACCTTAGTGGTAATTTTCAAGTTTTGCCCTGAAAGTAACTCAACAAAGAAACAGTTACGCAAATTGAGGAATTAGATTCTATGTTGTATAGTTGATATCAAATGATTTAGTAGAGTGATTAGTGTTCCTGACTGGCAATTGGCTGCGTCCAAAATCTCCTACTACTGAAGAATGTCCTACATTTGAATTTACTTCACAACCGTTAGATATGTTCTATATAGTATGAATTTGAGTAGTATAAATGGAATTCTGATGTACTGCATCCACCATTATTCATTATCACGTGACCTACCCACATCAGTTGCGTTGCTTCACTTCATAAATTATCTTCATGGGATAGAGTTTATCGGATGCGCACTTCAGTATCTCACCGGAAATAGATCATCCGGGTACTTCTCACATACTGATTTTCGAATACTATTGCTGCGTCCCAAATGGAACACTATACACTTATGCATTATGTACACAACAGCATAGTATATGCCCCAAATGGAACACTAATGGTAAAAGAATAAAATTGTCACGCTCTGGAGGCACTTAATATTATAATAACATTAATACTGAAATGGTTCAGGCATTTTAGAGTGACCAAAACAACATTTCCGATGTTTTACAATGTGCTCAGCCTGCTAATTTGTCCATTCACACACATTTTCATCATCACATGATCTCTTATAACAATCTTGTTTTAATTCACATACTGGAATTTGTTCGGTAAAAGTGTTTCCATCATAGTTTATGCGCATCTTTTCTTATTGAATAAAAAGTTTATCCTAGTAAGTTTTGCGCATATGTTTTTTATGCCTATTTTCAAAAGTTATGTGCATCTAGCTGTTTCAATCAACTGATTTTTTATGCGCATATCCAAAATGCACATAAAAATAGGGTGGAAATGTAAGGCTAAGAGTTTAGAGAATAAAACCTGCTCCTAACCAAGTTAGGCTCAGAGTTAGTTACCACGGTAACAGACTCAGAGTAAAAGTTATCTCTCTTTCAGAAACAGGCTTGACTTACCCTGCTTTTTCTACTTTGACAAACCTGCCATTTTGAAAAGAAAAACCCAGAGTTTCTCTCATTTCAGTGTTAACATACTCTGAGTTTTCACTTACCCTCCTTTCTGAAATGGGGCCATTAAGTCACAATTTCTGAATGCTTGCTAGCTGGGATTCGAACTTGGGACACCCGCAACGCAGTTATACTATATAGTATGTCCCTATATGCTAGCGCACAGTCCACTAGGTTACGTGACATAGTGGGGGGGTTTTCAATCGTTGATTAAAAACCGATTCAACAGATATCTAAATGTTTGTGAAATGCTTTAGTTTCGGAGCAGTGTTTTGAAACATCTGCGGTTCGGGACCTCGACACAGTATCTAAACACCAGTTTCGCATCAGCCATACACAGCAGGGCCCTCCAGTACCAAGATTTGTGACCCCTGGTTTACAGAAAAAATACAAATTCTGTTGTAATTTAATCTTTTTTTCATTTTGATCCAGTCCTGTCTGATTTTTTTATGTACATAAATATATATTTATTTTTTGGATTCAGACATTTGTGACCCTAGACCAGAGATTTAATAAAGCTTTCAGTAAGTCTATGTATACTTTGTTAGGATAATATTCGGGCTGAGACAAAATCTGGAATCTTAAGGCAAAATAATCCAAATAACGTTACTAAGAAAATTGCCTTTAACATTGTCTAAATAAAATGCTTAGCAATGCACAATACTAATCAAAAATTAAGTTTTGATATTTTTACAGTTGTAAATTGATAACAGAAATGTTAATGGAAGATGATAATTAGACTATTTAATATCCTTATGATTTATGGCATAAAAGAAAAATTTTGAACCACACTATTTATTTAGGACAAAAATATACCCATACAACAAAAGACTGGTTTTGTGGTCCAGGGTCACATTTGTGGACACAAAGAAGAAAATATTACTCCTGTTTACATTTACCGCCGGTTGTATAAAGACCAATGTATACTTCTTTTTACATACATTACCGTGCTTGCTAAGTTGAAAGCACAGCCTGTTTGATAGCGTGCCCTGCAAACACACGCGCTTGAAAAAGGCAGGCAAGGTAGGCATTTCCTATTTGTTCAGTGACTTGACTGTGTGAAACAATGGCCAAGTTCAGTGTTGACACCTAGTGGAAAAACTAAGTATTGCATGAGCAGTTCAAAAGCACAGTTAACTGTAGTAGATGACCAGAGTGGTACAGGGTGGACAGTCAATCAGGCGGATAGTTATAATCATGTAATTATTATTAATTAATTAATTAAATTTTTTTGGGGTGGGGGGGGTGGGGGTAAAATATGGGATAAATAAAAAATCATAGTGAGTCAAGAGAAGGGAAAACAGGAAAAGGGACATCTGAACGTCCTAGCAGTTACTGAAATTGGACAGTGGGCTACATGTACAGTTCACGTCCACTTCTCTGATGATGAAATTCACTTCACTTTCTCCTTGTATGGATAAAAACCGAAGTATACTTTGGTCTTTACACTCAATCACACACACATACTGCAGTTGTGACTGACATCTGCTAACTGGGTAACAGGGAAACGTGGCCGCAGAAACAGCGTTGGTTCCCTTGACAGTACAATGGAAGTAAGTCTGAGTGAAGCAGAGGTCTGTATCTTTAGTTTTAGTCCCCACATCCAACCCACCCGCATGCCTGCCTGGAATTCCCACGAAACATGGCGCCATCTTGCATGTGTCCCGACTCCTTACCATAGACACATGTGTGTGCATCTTGTGTGACCATGTGTGGTCTGTCGAATGTTATATGGATATTACTGAGGCAATGAATGAATAATGTCAGTCATTGAGACTGCATGTGAAGATCTGCAGCCACCCAGGACGTTGTACAATATAGCGTTTTACTCCAGGACGTCGAGACTGGACAACATCTCATTTACCCTGAATGAAATCTGCATGAATCTTTGGTATAAACATTGAGAGTGACACTGGATTTGTCGTTTTATGGGTTTGATGTGCATTTTATTTAATTATTTTCTTTTTTTTTTTGTTGTTGATATTTTGTATGTGAAACTTTATGCATGGATAGTGTAACTGTGAAATAAGTTCTGTTCATTTTTATACTCATTATTAAACCCACTTTTTATTAAGTGTCCCTGATAAATCTCACATCAGAATTTTAAAGGGGACCTATTGTGCAAATATCACTTTTATGGCAATAGTGTATAAATATAACCAGCTTCCAATGGTGAAAATGAATAATTTATATATATATATATATATATATATATATATATATATATATATATATATATATATATATATATATATAAATAATCATACATTTGTAAATGTCATCAGAAGGGAAAAGTCCCATCCATTAGTGACAATCTCTCCCTCATTAGCATAGACAGCCCTGAGTGAGAAGCAGCTGTCCTAGAGTTTTCGAATTGTGCCTGCCGAAGATAATGTAAGCGACCAAAAGACATTATAAATGTAAAGTTTTAGGATACACAAAGGAACAGTCTCAAATGACTATGAATTCTTTTAACATTTTCAATTTTTCACAGAGATAACATTAGCAGTTTTGAATCTGCTGCTACGATGAGGCATAAGCTAGTTTCCATCCAAAAATGCTAATTAACTTTACATGCAAAACTGGATTATCACGTAAAATCGTGCAAACAAAGCATCGATTCCATCAAATGAGTCAAAGAGAAAAAAATCGTCACTTGCCGATTAACTGGCGCCAAATATCAACAGTAAAAACGGAATTTGCTGTGGGAGAAGAAGCTGCGTGAATCTTTTCTTCATTTAATAAATGCCTCAGAAGACAATCCTGACATGCAATGATTGCGCGGTGGCGCTTGAAGGCGTGCGACACGGACCACAGATGCTCTTGCTTCTGGAAGTCATTAATAATATGATAACACTAATACTGAAATGATTAAGGCATTTTAGAATGACCAAACATTTCAGATGTTTTAAAATGTGCTCAGCCTGCTGGTTTGTCCATTCACACAAATTTTTCTCAAAACATGATCTCTTATAATAAAATCATATGACCTTTTAAAATGTGCATACTGGAAGTAAAAGTGTTTCCATCGTAGTTTAAGCCCATCTTTTCTTAGCAAATAAAGAGTTTATCCTACTCAGTTATGCGCATATGTTTTTCATGCGCATTTTCAAAATTTATTCGAATCTTGGCGTTTCCATAAACATTTTTTTATGCGCATATCCAAAATTCGCATAAAAATAGGTGGATGGAAACATAGCTATAGACATTTGTAGCCCCACTCAATTTTGAAACGAATGCTTGGAGCATAATCTCATTTGAATTTAAAGCTACAGTCACCAAAACAACACAATTACAATCAAAGCCTAAAAGGGGCACATTCAAAGAGTAATAAAAAATTATTTGTGGCGTATTTAGAGCTGAATATTCACATCCACACATAGATTCACATAGACATCACACAGTTATTTTGCATCTTGCGTAAAGAGACGTAACAGGTCCCCTTTAATACATCTGTGATCAACGATCAATGATATGATTCATCAGTTCATTCTTAGACAATCCTAAAATTATAATTTACACATGTAAATAATACTTATTTAATTCATTGTTTTTGTATATCAAATTGTGAGTTATTTAATCTAATTATCCACATTTTGATACTTCATTTTCTAACCATTTATACATTTCACAATTTATTTATAGTTCTCTTAATAAATTTTCAAATTTTTAATTTAATTTTAATTTCAAAACTATAATTAGAACTAAAAAGTGTAACATATTGTAAGCATAGGTTTTGACTATTATACAAAATGGAAATAATATCTCATTTAGCAACATTGGCATTCGGGACACATAATAGATAGTTGGGCACATGTGTTTGTGTGATTATGATCTGAATTATAATGCTGACAGAAAGTTGTTTCATTACCCTAATCAACTCACCCCTCTTTTTCCTCCCCACCCAACGAAACCACTATTCTCTCTGTATCCTTTTGCTATATTTTCTTTCTCTATCTTGTGTATTACCCACATTCCCTTCCTGCTCCTCTTTGCACACCCTCTCCTTTCCCCCAAACCCTCATTTTTTTGGTTCTACGTCCTTCTCTTTTTCTCCTTTCCCCCAACTCTCTTTGTCTTAGGGTTCCATCATTAGCAGTCCACGGCCTCACCAGCGTTACCCAGTAGCCACTGTTCTCCCAGGATGCTATGGGACAGAAGATTACCGGCCTCACCGCCCCATCCTGAGCCCCGGAGTGGGGGTGGGGGGTGGGCCGGGGCAGCAACACACACCTGCAGTGACTGGCGCTGGGCCAGTCTCCAACAGCACAGAGAGAGGAACGACTGGAATGGGGACTGGGAACAACAGCAACAACACCGGTTCTTTCCTGGGCTCCCTGTTTGGGGGCAAGCGATCCAAAGCCCCGGGTCCTATTATCCCCCCGGGGCCACCCTACCCCGCCCCTGTGGCCCCGCCGACTACCGGAGGGCCACCGCCTCTGTCCCCGTCCTCGCTGTGCCCGACGGACGGTGGACCTTCCAAGATCCAGGCCCTGCACGCCCAGTACTGCCACACTACCAGCAACAGTGTCAGTGGACAGCCTCCGCCCCCGTACTACCACCACCACCGCTTCCATACACAGACCGTACCCTCAACTGGGCAGCAAGGCCTTCATACTCTTCAGCGGGTCACCTTGCCTCGTCGGCCGCTCCCCAACCCCTCCGTGCACTCCCCATACCAGCCGATCTCCCAGCATACTTTGCAGGGTCGCTACGGGAGCATGGGCAACATGGGCAATATGGGCAACATGGGCAACATGGGCAACATGGGCTCCGGCCTCCCTCCCCCCCTTTCTCCTCACTCCCCACTTTCCCCTCACCCGCAGTTTGCTCTGTTCCACACACAGCCTACACACTCGGCCAGAGGGGGCGGCATCAGCAAGCCCCCTCTCACGCTGTCACACTCGCAGCCCCACCCGCACGCACACTCCCACACCCACCCCGCCCATGTGCACACACCGCACCCCACCTCCCACCCCGTGCACCAACCTCACTTCGTCTTCGCCAGCCCTCCGCCTCCGCCCTTCCCTGCTCCCACTCAGCCGCCTCCAGTCTCCGCGTCCGGCACTGTCCACCACGGGCCGCCGGCCGCCCAGTATCTGCCCCAGTATCCACCGTTGTCCTCCATTCCTCCTCCCCCCCCCCCACTCCCCTTTACCCCCCCCTTCCTCCCCCCTTACCCCTCTTACGCCTCTCTCCCCTCTCCCCCCCCAGCACCAAGGCCCATCTTCCCAGGCCGGGGGTCAGCAAGGGCCCTCACCAGCTCAGACTGGAGCCGTACCTGGGGGGACGGGCACGGTCGAACGCGCCAAATCCAAACCTACCAACCGGATCAGCACGGTAGTGTGAGCCGGGGAAAGTCGCGAGGCTGGGGTTCGCTGAAGGGTCCTTTAGTGGTCGGAGGGGGCACATCCTCAAGGGTGGAAGAGCTAGGCAGGGCCAAATCCGATAACAACGCCAGTGGGAAAAAGAAACGCAGCCTGCTAAGACTCTGCTACTTTCACCTGCGCTTCCCGCAAGTGTGACCAAAAGGGACTCGTGTTTATTAAAAAGATAGTTGGAGGCTCTCAGGTAGATTAGTTTTGAGGGATATATATATATATATTAGACAACAAACATTTAGGACATGTTGCTTGTCATTAATTTGGTCGTCAAGCCAAAACCCTACTTAACTACTTCTTCAATGTCATATCCAGACAAGATCTATTAAAGCATGCAAAGACTTGTGGACATGCTTACACAAACGCTGATATAAAACTGTCTACTTTTTCAATTGCATATAGCCATACAGACAAGTGGTCGCATTCTGCATTCGTCACACCACAGGCATTGGAAAAACTGTTTAAGTTGCTTCACCTGGGAAACTGTTTAGGAATTGTGAAGACCAGAGAGTGTACAAAAATGCCATGTTGGACATGGAAATCAAAGCACAGTACATTCAAAGATTTCATACATTCCAGTAATCAAAGCATTAGTCAATAGCATTCACAAGATGCAATAATATTTTCACTGATGTCCACCTTCAAATAATTTTAAACAATTCATTACTCTTTTTGTACACATCTATAAGGTGTTACTAGAGATATATCTACAAAGCAAATACCTTCCACCTGGTTTGATTGAGTATGTCAGTATTTGCCTGATCTCTTAAACTCTTAACACACTAGCCAGTTGTAAAAATAAAGTGTATGTGGACGTCCTGTTTGTAATCAAACTATCATCAAGAAATATTAACCTGTGTATATAAAATTATATGAAATTTTAACTAAATAATATATCAGTAATATTATATTTCATCTATGAACTTGATGTTCTTACCTAGGGTTGCACCAATATTGTTTCAGAAACGGATATTCTGAACACAAATGAAAAGCCATTTTTCATAATTTGATCCATATTGAGTTTTGTTGTTTTTTTAAGTTGAATTGCATATTTTGTGCCTAAAATCGAAACATTTTGTTTTATTAGTTACTAACCAGTTTGGTCCAACAGTAAATTTCTTTTGTAATGAATATCCCTAAGGGCTTGAATGAATTTTAAAAGATGTCTACTCGTAGAGTAAAAATCATTGCACCAATTGGTGACCATTATCATTTACGTCTAAATTCTTCAAACATTTGCAGTAAATCTCGAGGAAGGAAATAAGGCCCAGAATGTGAAAACAATGGCATCCAATGCACTTTAACAAACGAATGTGTTTTCTGAACTAATATAACTAGGGCTAGTGACACACATATGAAGGAAAGAAACATTCCATGAAAGTTTGTTGCCTCTTTATTGTCATCAGTGTTCAGATCTGAAAGGTCGGTATTAGAGAGTTTCCATCGGGTCCTTGCATTAAAACTGCCAATCATACTTTACAAGATGTTTTTATTCAATTTTATGCGGTTATATGAATGTTTGCTATGAATTAAATGAATATATCTCTACTTCTTTTATGTTCTGAAGCTACAGATGTTATAAAATATGATTCTTGTAAATAGGATATGCTTTGACATTCGGCAGTGAAGTGTCAAGGATGTGTTTTATTGTCGTTGATCATTTTTATGGACAAACGCACTTGTCTTTACAAGTGTCCTTAAATGTTGGAGACTTTTTATGGGTATTATTTAATATATTTTTTAACAGATGTAGTGTACCAGTCATGATGTTTATGATTCAGCTTTGTGTGCAGCTGATTTTTTGGTTTGGGCTAAATTTTGAAAGCAGCACCATACTGTAATTTTTAATAATTGTTTCCCTCATTATGAATATTGACGCGGATGAGGGAACCAATATAATGAGTTATCACATTAATACAAACTTTTCAGTTGAGCTATATGAGAAATCAAGGGGATTTAGCCATAAGTAAGGCCTTAGTGTAAGTACTGCTTGATGTTTCTGTTTGTGTGGATGCCAAACGTGATCTCAAGTGCTGTTGTATATTTTTGGACTGGGCTTAATGCAGATGCTCAGTATTATTTGTCTTGATGTGATGCTAATTTATTGTGTGTAAGATATTTATGCCCTTTTGCTAAACATTCTGCATATGGTCAGCACTCCACGCAAATAATAGCACCGTGTGTTAAATATAAATGGGGCTCCAGTTACAAACATATTAATAAATTTTAATGTGCAATGAGACGGAATACATCGATGAGAAATCCACAAGTTATAAATTGCGTTTATTTTATTTCATTAATGATTTCCATAATCTTTTTTTTCATCAACCGTGTGTCTTCCCGCTGTGAATTTTATTGCATGAGTATGTCTGTATTTACTAAGCTCTGTAAAAAAGAAATTGTACATAGACTGTCATAGTAAGAATTAATATTGACAGTGTAATAGGAAACAATGTCAAAGGAGTGTGTGTGTGTGTGTGTGTGTGTGTATGTGAGTGTGAATGTGTATGGGCAGGTGGCATTATGTGTAGATGATTGCATATTTATTTTGATCCAAGAAGATTAATTTTATCTGTAAACTTGTACAAGTGTGTATGTCAAAGCAGATCGAAGTGTAATTTTGAAAAAAAGGTATATGAGTCATCTTATTTGTGTACAGATTATATGAAATTTAACAAAATTCGGAGAGATGTGAATATTTATTGCCTAATATTATAAATAAATATATATAAAGTGTCTTGACACTACTTGTTGTTGTCGTTGTTTATATTTATATCATTTACTTTTTAATCTTTAAAGAAATTATTTGCCCTATTTTCATTCATTCATTCATAGTCCCCTTTTTTTAATCAGGGGTTGCCACAGCACCACCAACTTATCCAGCATATGTTTTACACAGCGGATGCCCTTCCAGCCACAACACTGGGAAACACCCATACACATTCTTTCACACACATACACTACGGCCAATTTAGCTTATTCAATTTACTTATAAATCTGATATGCTATAACAGCTTAAATCACCATTCAGTTGCATATTTTTCCATAAAATTAAAGTGAATGGAGACTGAAAGTGGAACAAGATGAGGTGAGTGATTGGATGAATTATATATTCACTTTGAAATAGTGAAATATATTCACTAACAAATTATGTGACAAAAGTGTCTTTTAAGCTCTAACCTTTCAATATTATAATATCAATCTACTTTATGGGACATTCTACCAGAAACGTACATTTTCACTTATAAGAATGTGACAGGGCCTGACCTTTAATCTTGTCGTCCTCAAAAAATCATACATAAACAAGCATCATACAATTCAATGATAAAATGATTTATTGTCCTGTATTTGAACTGTGTTTATACTTCATTGTATTGCAATTTTGCACTTGTACCTAATTTTACTGCAGTTATACTTCTATATATGCTGTTGTACTACTGTTGTACTGCAGTTTTACTTCAGTTTACTGCAGTTATTTTTTGTAAGAGTGATGTCACTTTCGAGTCAGCCTTAAAGGTGTATTGCACGCATTTTATGTTAAATTTAAGGCAAATGTTACAGGACTGACAGAAACTATTTATTTGTATAATTTATTTATAATTTCATGTTTTTAATCAATTGATGTGAATAATAACAACTTTTACTTGATATTTCTAAAGTATTTTATTTCTAAATAACAGTTTTAGCATTACAAAACTATTAAAGCTGTATGTTCAATTGGGCTGAGGACAAGGACAATGACAGGGTTTGTACATTTGTAAAGGGTTTTTAATAAACAAATAAGTCTGAGAACCAAATGAATGACATTTCTTTACAGAACAACTCACAGAAATCAACCATCAGTCTATTTTAGAAATTTTTGGGATGAAATACTTATTATTCACTGTATTTATATTTTTATTTAAGGGATAGATAATGTATGCTTCTGGTAGAATGTGCCATATTTGTTTCTATAAAATAAAGTGAATGGAGACTGAAAGTGGAACAAGATGAGGTGAGTAATTGGATGAATTATATATTCACTATGACCAACAAATTATGTCACAAAAGTGTCTTTTAAGCTCTAATCTTTTAAATATTATCATCTTTTCAATCTACTTTATCATTGTTGTTTTTATTATTTACATATACAAAAAATAATATAAAAAACACAAGCTCCAAATATAAAATTATTTTTAAAGAAAATAAAGACTTGGAGTGTTTGTGCTTTTAAAACGTACTCTGAAAATATGCTAAAACCAGTTCTTTCCAAGCGTGACAGGCTTCAACACAATATCAAATAAAGACATAATTTATAGGCTTATATTTATAACATTACATTATTTGTGATTTATTATATGTTTTTACCCAAATTGCGAAATCCTTCCTAAGTTTTTTTTTTTGTGTGTGTAGGCTTGTATTATACAATACTGTAAATAAATACTCAAAAATGTTTCTGTCAATGTTCTCAAACAATTATATGTGAAAGTCACACAAGTGCCAATTTCACATCTGTCACATCCTTAACAAAGCTTTTTTCCTCATAAATACCAAAATGTTAAATAAATAAATCAGTCATCTTTGTTCTATAGTGAGCCAACTCTTATCCTTTTGATTAGCATTGTTTCTTTAGGGTTGAGCAGCTTAATTCACAGAATTTCTCCAAAGTAAGCTGCACACTGTAAACTTGCTAACTTGTCGGTCACATCCATAACACATGTTAATTTACCTAATTTAAATATAAAAAATGTTCTCATATTGATATTTTTCTGATCCCATAACTCTGTGGAATGTTTCAATATAACGTTAACAGACTTTCTCTGTGAATGTTTTGAGTTTTTACTGCAAATATCACATCCATAACGCTGGATGTGCTCTTGTGCAAAACCCAACACTGATATGGTACCGTTTAGTTCCTAAGTTGTTGTTTTTAGTATTATAGAAGGAAAACAGAATAAACAGTAGTCTAAATACCTTTTTTTAAAAGAAGATCTGAAGTGAGTAGAATTAAAAACACGACAGACCTGACTGCCTTTATGAGTGAGCTGTTTAGATGTTTTGCCACTAGTTGTCGCTACCCATTTTGTTTTTCTCATATATCGGTTGACCTCTTCTGCGCAAATTTTACTCACTGGAACTACTTCTTTAAGAAAGAGGTGAAATATCACTCCGCGTCACGTCCGCTCTTTTACCTGCATCACTTGTACAACAATTTAAAATTTGACATTACACGATATACTGTCCACTTTTAAAACACGTGAGAAAAAAATATCCATTATATATTACACATAGATTGATATTTTACATTATTCTCCATTAAATCAGACAAGTTCAAGGAACTAGTTTACATGTTACTCGAGAGGCGTGGAGGGATGAGACAGTGCTCGCATCCAGTCAAGTACGTGTTTTCCCAACTGAGATCAATGGATCTTGAGAGAGTTGTGCTTAGGTCGTGATGAAACCAAGATGGCGTTTAGTTCAGACAGGATGAACGGTGGATAGGTGACGGGGAAGGAAAACACTGGAAACAACGCGTATTTTGTGCACGCGCACGAAAACGGTTATTATAAAGAAAACGTCAGCTTACACGGGACGTTCAGGAGTCTGTAAAAAGAAGATCTCCGCGAACATCATCCCTCTAAGCGACCGAGAGAGAGAGTGTGTGTATGTGAGTGAGTGAGTAAATGTGTGTGTGTGCGCTGGGATGGGCTGATCGAGGAGGCCGCAGAGCCACTGCCACCCAGAGACTGACCCTCTACCGAACAATAGACCCCGTGATCATCATCATACAAGATCCCGAAAGACACAAATAATAAAAACACCGGCTCAGGTGACACCGAAGAATAAGAAGAACTCAGACCAAGTGCAAAAATGTAAGAGCGTGGTGCTCAAATTCAACCAACTCTGGTGGCAGAATTTATGCTGATTTAGCGCAAGTGTTTATTTTTAGTCTCGTATATTGGATCAGATGGGCCATTTAAATGTCACACATCATATACCTGCGACTCGAGACGACTATACTTTCTTCACCCCGGTGTCTGTTTTCAACGACTCGGTGCGTTCTGTGGGATTTAAGCCCTTGTGTTTTCTTATATTAACTTTTCTGGATTTAAAATGTCTCCTATTTAAGTTCTCAGACTATCGGTTATTTCGACGTTTGTTATACTTAACGTCTAATCAGCCATTTGTTGGATTGGCGTCGGTTTTGCTGACACACGGGTGGTGAGGCTTTATTGTTTTGATCATTAGCTGGACAGCTACCTGCTAGTTTTATAAAACGAACTCTTAGCATATCTCCAGTACGAGGAATTTTCACCAAATGACGCTTAAACGTGTCAGTTTCACTACATTTTGCGGGTTTGCTTGCTATTCTGTTGGAAATTGTGTGATTTTCCTCGAATCCTACCCGACCTGAGGCCGGTTAACATTAGTAGGCTAAAGCTAAGGGAAATTGGGATTATGATTGTCTTATGCCTTGGTGATGTGTATCTTAGAAAGCAGTTTTTAGCCACCATATGCGCCCCTTATTCATTGGTTTTAGTAAATGAAATTGTCTAAGTTGACAGCGCACTAGATTCTGAGAGAGACGACTATCGTTTTTTACTATCTGTCACCCCATTGTCAAAACATAATATGATCGAAAAGCTCAATTTAAAAATAATCTGATCCTTATGTCATTTAAGCTAGAAAAGTTAATAGCAGGTTGTTTTCGACTGTTTATACACATGGGTACTTTCATTCGTCTTGTCTAACTGATAAAAGGTTAATGTAGGTGTTTAGCTTAGAAAATGAAGTGTGAACCGTTTACGTCACGTGATCATTTTGTGCTCTATTCACAACATGGAAGATGACAGAATAAACTTTTAATGTAGGTTTTGTTAAAAGCCTCATAGTCTTATAGCTAGAAGTCATGTTTCACTTATATAATGTGCACGTTTGATGAACCAAATAGCTGTGGATGTTTATCTGTTTTTTCAGAATCCAGACAAGGCCTTAATGTTTCACTCCCTCCCCCATACTGTCTGGTCTCAGACTGAAAGGAAGGCAGTGTCAAAAGCAGGGGATTTTTTGTAGTTAAAGGCAATGATGTTTTATTATAATTAAAGTGGAATAATGTTCTTTTCTAGATGGGAATTTTGAGAAATAAATTTCAGTTCTCTTGTATCAAAGTGACTTTTTCTATTGTCCTCAAGTTTTAGATTATTTAAATTGATTCCTCATCAAAAGTAATGTTAGGCATGGGATGGTATAAGTTTCTGATTGTATGATAATCTTGGATAAAACATCACAGTAAGATGATATTGTTAACTTAGGTTTATATATATATATATATATATATATACTATATATATATATATATATATATATATATATATATTAAAATAAACCATTGACTTCTATCTTCATTATCTTCAAAAACACAGATTTCCTTACAACATAAAAACACCTTTTAAAACCCTCTACATATACCTTAGAAACAGTAAAACAAAACATTTTTGAGGTTTTAATACCTTGACTTTTCCAAACCGCGGTAAACCTTGAAACCGGAGACATGTTTCACTGGGTTTTAGTACTTTATTTTGAAGAAGTTATTATTTATTTTGTCCTCCATTATATAGCACTAGCGTACATATGGTAAACCTTTTACTTTTTGTTTCGTGTATGATCGTGTTTTTTTAATCAAAGTAATTTTTAAAAACCATTTAAATTTTTGCCAGATTTTATTTGATTCATTTAATAAAATTACTCTTGTGTAAGTTCGTTTGACTCTTGTTGTATGAGGCCCAACTGGTCTGTTTTTCTTATAGTTGTTGAGTTAAGTGATTTTAACTCTAGTTGTTGTTTGTTTTCAGAATGATGGATGGAGGGGAGGAGTTTGTTCCACCACCCGAATGTCCAGTATTTGAACCATCATGGGAGGAGTTTGCAGATCCATTGGGATATATTGCCAAAATCCGCCCAATAGCAGAAAAGTCTGGAATATGCAAGATTCGTCCACCAGCCGTAATTATGTTATGCCTTTTTAGTTTCACTGGACATTTTTGTAGATTTCTGTGTAGTACAATACATTTTTTTACAATTTACCTACCATCATGTTATTCTATTAAGTCTGACATCATCCAATGCAGATTTGGGTCCCAACCGCTCTGTCAAACTATATGAAGAGGCTGGTACTAATGAATGTTTACAGAGCTCTGTACATATACTTTTGAAAATCATGATCACACATATTAATGCCTATTTAATAATGAAAATATCAGATGGCCAGAATTGACTACTTTTTTGTAAATGGGGTATATGCAGAGCTAGTGTTTCTTCCTCTACTGGTAAACTTCCAGTGAACGGTTAGTGTGACTTATTTCCATTTTATACGGTTCCTTTTACAGCATCAATGTTGTAATGTAATTAAAATATAATCAGTTAAATAGACTTTGGCATTCATTTTGTTGCTCAAGCAAAAAACAAGATGAAAAGCCGTTTACACGCATGCGTCCATCAGGATTAGCAGGCTGGCGCGTAACCTCCATTAAATATACTAGGGTAAAATAAATGTTCATGTTTTAGAGACATGGCGGGGAAAACTGTAATTTAATGCAGTGCTTCTTATACAGTCTGATATATCGGATGTATCGCTGATAAAATCGCTGATTTTTAAAGAAAACAGACCTTAAACGCGCTAATTTTGTAGTGCCACAAAGTTCACCAGAAGCGCTTGACTCAGGTTACTGACAAATTAAAAGTCCTTCCGCATGTCGACGCAATAGCCTAGTGGTTAGCGCACCGACATATTTTGCAATAGCACGTCAGGGCATCCCGAGTTTGAATCCCGGCTTGAGTACATTTCCCTACCCTACCCCCCTCTTTCTCTCTCTCTCCAACTTCGCTTCCTGTCTCAATACTGTCCTATCTAATAAAGGCAAAAAAGGGCAAAAATAAATCTTAAAAAAAAAAAGTCTTTCCGCATTCTTCCACTGTCCGCATATACTCTATTTGTAAAATGTTGGTGTCTATGATGCAGCTAGTTCAGAAACCGTATGATTTTGTTAGAGATTCACTTTAATATGACCTAAAAGTAGTCATAAACAACAATTTTCTCAATTCAAATGAGTAGCTGCATGGCTCCTGAAGCAGTTTTCATGTGTCATGACTTAACTAGTGGATTTCAAACCTGATTTTCCTAGCAGTCTTATACCCAATGGAAGTCTTTTATCTCTTTTTAAAAAGTGTAAATGGTGGATTAACATTCACCACATGATCACTAATCAGATGTGCCATTATTTGTGACTTTAGGTGGTTTCTAAAACAAAATCTGTCAGTGTTGTTTTCATTTTCTCATCTTCATCGCTTTACATTTTCGGGGTTGTAACTCCCTGTCATCTGAAGGCAGAAGTCATTGACTGAGTGATTAACAGCTGATATTAACCAATCCATTCGCGTTCAGTTCTAGAGCAGTTGGCCAATCGGAAGAGCTTGAATGCAGGGCAAGCATTGCGGGCTTTGTTTACTGCAGAAAGCTGACATGACAACTGTTTGAAACTATTCCTGTTTGCCGTGCTTTGCGTTTTAGTTGCAAAAAAATGTATTCTGCATGAATGTCTCCTAAAACATTTTGCAGTGAAAACCGGTCACACAGCAACAATTTTATGCACTTGCACAAATGCTCTCAAATATATTTTGAGGTCGCATGGATCAGGTTGATCACACAGATTGTGCTTTTTGCAATGAGGTGCCTTCTCTGAAAGGTTTTCTAATGCTGTGTTCACACCAGACGCGGATGAAGCATCAGGTGCGAGTGATTTACACGTTAAGTCAATGCAAAGATCTGAATAGACATCCTGCGGTGCAATACACGCGAATGAGGCTCGAATCCTGAGCAGCTACTGTGATGGTCATGGAAGAGTGGAGAACATGAGACTGATTCCTGTGATGCTCCAGAGACAGACGAGTCTTCGCTGAGGCCAGCTTCCAGCCTCCGCCACTGAGACTGCAGCTCTGCACAAGACGTTTGGCCAGCGGAGAAATTAAAATGGTCGTGCCCAACTGAGCCTGGTTTCTCTCAAGGTTTTTTTTCTTCACTTCCGCCATTAGTGAAGTTTTTTTTTCCCTCTCCGCTGTCGCCACTGGCTTGCATGGTTCGGGATCTGTAGAGCTGCGCATCGTTGGATTTGCCCTTCAATATTTGGACTCTCAGTAGTGATTATTAAACCACACTGAACTGAGCTAAACTGAACTGAACTTAAACACTACAAACTGAACTACACTGTTCCTATTTACTGTGACCTTTTATGTGAAGCTGCTTTGACACAATCTACATTGTATAAGCGCTATACAAATAAAGATGAATTGAATTGAATTGAGTTTGAAAATCTGAACTTCAGCAGACATTTGCGCTGCGTTAACCAATCAGGAGCTTTCTCTTGTAGGGGTGTAATTATGACATAGCGCCTGTTGTTAATGTCCCAAGGGGAAATCCTCTTGCAGACACCGGACAACAGTTCATCAAACTGGGCTCGGCTCAGTCTGAAGCACTGCTAAAAGCCTCCTTCATCCAGATATAGTTTCTGGAGAAGTTGATGAACTCACAGAGCTGGGTGCACTTCTGAAAGGCTCTAGTGGACTCTGAATGAACATCCGCTGTGTAAAGCGCATAAAGCACAGCTACTCTTTCAATAAAATCCATGCTGGCCATTTAGCAACAACACTAGAGTCACCTGGCAGACAGAACCCTTGCCTGCCCATGATGCGAATGCGAGTCTATTGTGAAGTGAATTTGACGCGCGATTGAAGAGAGTAAACTTTATTCTAAACTCCAGTCTATTTATGTGCGAATAGCGCAATTTATTTGCATGTTCCGAGTCTGGTGTGAACACAGCATAATGGTCGAGGGCGTTTTGCGTGCTGCTTATGTGCCTTGCACTCCTTGTGTTTTTTGCAGTTGCGCACTGTGCGCCTGCAGCTGAAAAAAACGCACCATGTTAGTCCCATCTGTAATAATTGTCAGATCAAATTAGAGGCAGGGTTTCTGTAGAGGTGACAGCAGTGTTTGTGATGTCAAAATATGCTATAAACTATGCAGACGTTTAAAGATGGAGAGACTAATGTTGCACGGTTTACCGGTACTTCAGTAGCACCGCGATACTATGGCTCCAAAACAATGGCAGTGCCACTGTAGTTTGTAAACAGTAGTATCGTCATTAATGATTCTACTGTATGTTGCTTGTGGAAAAGACACTAAAATGCTCAAACTTTTGTGCCAACAAATTATCAGTAGACCACTTTATTTTACTTTCATTTTAACTGGATGGCATGATCAATTATTTATTTATTTTATTATTGCAATAACAAGAGTCACAGCACATACAAAAAAAGCAGAGAAAGTCTGTACAACAACATTTCCCTTATTTTCAATAATAAGGAAATATAAAAGATAGTAATTCTGACAATTTGCTTTATTTCATAGATTTGAGTTATGAATTATTACAGTATTGTGATGCTAGGTATTGTGATACTTCAGCTGGTATAGTATCGTGGCCTGAATTGATAGTATCGTGACAACCCTAGGAGAGACTAGTGGTCACTGTTTCAGTTTATCCAGAGTTGTATTACATCACAAATTGATTCAGTGGTTGTCTAGTGCAGCACACACACTTTTTTTGCTGTCAACAAAAATAGGCAGTGCGGTGTGCCTCACATTCTTAGAGCAGAAATTTGTGTTCTGTGTGGTCAGCTCCCTAAAATGGTTTAATTACCAGCATTTTTAAAAATATTACATTTTGTGTTTGACAGAATGTTCTTCTTGGTTGATCTAAACCTTAAAGGTTGTGATGTTTTGAAAATAATCGAACTTTGTAAGTTAGGGGCCATTGACGTGACACAGTTTTCAGCTAAAAAATGAAAAACTGTATGTGTCTTTCCCTGTTCATTTACACAAGATTAGTGGCGTTTTGTGACTTGAAAATGCTTCAATTCGACAAAGTTAAAAAGTGGATGTTTTTGAAAGCCCCACCATTGTCATGTCCATGTTAACACCCGAACACAAGAGTCTTTGAAACGTTATATCACGCATGTGGGAAGTACATGTTTAGGGAGGTGTAGATTTAAAGGCAAACACCAAAAAGTACACAAAAGTGGCTGAGTGCATAGTAGTAGTGTTGTTGCTCATTTGCTAGTTCTTCATCAACAAAATGTGGATTTACCTCACCTTACAACCAGCAGCGAAGATGCATCTCTGACAAAATTCTACATGCACACCAGCACAGAGCCACTGACTGCACATCATTACTGTCCTAGTTACCAAATACTGGCCTTGCAAATTTTCCCATTTTTGGCTGCATCATTGTTGTGTAAACATGACCTCAAGCTGACTTTTTTTTTTCTTCCAGGACTGGCAGCCACCATTTGCTGTGGAGGTGGACAATTTTCATTTCACACCCCGTATTCAGAGGCTCAATGAGCTGGAGGTCAGAGCTGCTTCCTGCTGAAATCCTCACACACCCGTCTAACTCCATGAAGCATGACCCCCATGATCTTATGTTGACTAAGCACTTTAATACATCTGTTTGTTCTCAGGCTGAGACACGAGTAAAGCTGAATTATCTAGACAGAATTGCCAAGTTCTGGGAGATCCAGGGATCCTCTCTGAAGATCCCCAATTTAGAGCGACGTATTCTGGATCTGTTCAGCTTGGCCAAGGTGAATGCTGCACTCTTTTTCTAGAATTTACAATGTGTTTTTTTTTTTTAATATTACCTTTCATGGAATGTGCAATGAAACTGTCTGTGAATATATGTTTTAGGGTTGCTAAGTTTATATCAAAGAACACAATAAATGGCCTTGGTTTAAAAAAAGAATATTTTCTGAACTGCCGAAATAAGTTTCCAGTAATTCTAGTTTCACTTCCATAACCGATTTATATAAATCTGTTAGAAATTTGCATAATGTGACCCAGTGGTCTTAATTAGCTTCCCACAAACAACATCTGCTTTTAACGCACCCTCAAACTGTTTTATTGGTTCATCTGTCGACACCATTTCGAGAAGAATTTATACTTAAGACAAAACTTTTATTGTTGCGGGACTTATTTTCTTAAAGTATTGTCCCATTACAGTCATTGAAGCTGAACAATGAATTTCTTGCTTTGTAGCAGCAGTGTAATGAGAATTTGCAAAGAAGAAGAATTTCATTTTTGTCACATTTTTGCATCAATCCCTGGTTCATTTCCAACCCTGTCATGGACATACACTTGTTAATGCCAATTGATCAAGAGGAATTACATAATTTTAGCTTTACTACAAAAATAAAACTTTACTATAAAGTAGGGCTGCACAATATAAGGTTTTAGCATCGATATCGCAATGTTCGCATCTGCGATAGTCGCATCTCAATGTTGAGTCTGAATTATAGTTGTGCTACACAGTTGTATTTAATCACTGTATGTATACAGACTTTATATGATTTATGTAAAAAGTATTTTTTTTACTTTGTAGTCCAAATATCTACATTTCAAATCGAAAACAAGATTATTTACATAGCCCACTGGGAAATGTTGCTTGTTTTAGGGAAAAACTCTTGATTTCTTCTGACAGTGAAAACAAAACACACTTTTTTATTTATTTAAAATTATTTTTTATTACTTGCTCTAAGAAGTTTTGATATTTGGACTATAAACGAGACAAAACAAAGCAGAAAAAGCATTTTTTTGTATTGTGATTATTTAATTTCTACACCTGAATACTGTTAGACTCCCCAGAAAACCACAATATTTATCACAGAAATAGAAAATAGCACTATCAGATTTTTTCAATATCTTGCAGCCCAACTACATATTGTACAGGACCGTACCTCTCGGTGAAAACGTGCCATTTCTGCTGGAATCCTGCCTGCATTGGAGGTTCAGGCTGATAAACCAGTTCTTCTAACTTTTCTTCATAGGGCTCAGACTCGAATACTAAGATTAGTGATGGTTTCAAAGCTTTGAAAATATATAAAATATTTGAATCTGCTATTGAACCAATTATTGCTTCACAAAGACCATTTCAAACAGTTTAAAATGACCTTGAAAATGTTTTCCATGCTCTGAATCACCGTTTTAAAACAAAAAGATTCTTAAATTCTTAAAGGATTCAAAGCTTCAAGTAGCAGTTTAAAAGCAGCCATATCTAGCTAATATCCATGGTGTCTGGCCTTTGTAGAGTATAATGCTGTGGATTGGGTAAGCCAAGCCAAGTTTAAATTATGACACATACTATTAGTGGAAGACCGATGGACTGGGCCATCTGATTAATCAGAGTAGGTCCATGAAATGGTTTCGAGTTGCTTGATATTCTGTGAAATATATATATATATATAAATATATATATATAAATATATATATATATATATATATATATATATATATATATATATATATATATATATATATATATATATATATATATATATATATATATATATTTTTTTTTTTTTTTTTTTTTTAATTCCAAAACAAAATAAGGGCAGTTCTAAGTAATCTAGTCACTGTAATTCAGCAGACCTGATGATAGTAAAACAAGATGGTAGATGGTTAGCAGGACTCAAATTGATGTTCATGTAAACATCTTAACTGTTTCATGGATCTATACTGAAAATACGTTAATTCGAGTGCATAACTCACACATTTTATGACCTGTGTGGCAGATTGTCACAGAGGAAGGTGGCTTTGAGTCGGTGAGTAAGGAAAGACGCTGGGCACGTGTGGCACAGAAACTTGGTTATCCTCCTGGAAAAAACATTGGCTCTCTCTTGCGGTCCCACTATGAGAGGATTGTGTATCCATTTGAGTTGTTCCAGTCTGGAGCCAGTTTACCGGTATAGTATTTGATCTTGTTTTATTTTACTTTATTTTTACTTTATACACTTAATGAATTTAAATGCACACAATTGTTTCAGTATAATACATTTTCAATTGCAATTTAATAATGTGATAAAACCATCAGGTATATACATAAAATTGAATCTTATGCTTTTAGTATAAACTTTGAGTAAATGCATAAATGTACATCACAGTACTTTTTTGTACAAAGAAATGCAATTGCTGTGTGTTAGATAAACACGGTTGTGAAACAAAGTACATTTTGTACAGCCATTAAAATAAATATTGATCAACCTTTTGAAATTTAACTATGTATTATCTATATATGTATATCATAACATGAATTAGGATTAATAAACTGTTTAAAATTAGAATTACAAAGGAGACTCATAGACTTGTTTTTTAATCTGAATATGCTTGTTATGTGTGCGCGGTAATTTTCTTTGGAACAATTGAATGTGTTTGAATATGAAACATTAATTTAAAATGGTGTATGTTTACACAATTTTGATTATTTCATTAAATAGAAAATATAAGTTGGTGATTTGGTTATAAATAGTTTTAGAAAAATCACACAATTGTAGTAAGTTGCACAGTCCTTACTGTGAGATGACATGACTGTTCTACTTATCTAGCCACGTAAACCCAGGCAATATGACAGTGATGAGGTAGACCGAGAATACAAACCCCACTCCATTCCTTTGCGTCAATCAGTGCCACCATCCAAGATGAGCAGCTATGGACGAAGGGCCAATCGCCTTCAACCTGAGGTGAGTGACATTACCACTGATTTAAAAAAAAAATAATAATAATTATTAAATATTTTATTAGACTGAAAAAGAATAGTGATGACAAAGGGTTGTGTAATATTTGCAAATGTAAGTTATGTGTAAAAATCAATGTTTACATGTTATTTGTCCTAAAATGCCACTAAACTGGTCCAAAATCAGCCAGTCTAAGCCTGATTTTGAGTAAATATAATAGATACATACTGATAGTTTTGACCCTTGCTTTAAATTGCTGTATAGCTGGCCAGCGTTAACGGATCCATCCAAGTATTTGCTTTGTTTTAGCGCTTTTGGATTAGCATTGACCATGCTCTCAGGCATTTCCCAGCATGCTTCGCTCCCTGTGCAGTTAAAAGAAAAAAGAGGAAAAAAAACATGTCCATCTTTTCTTCATCTCTCTCTCTTTCTATCACTCTCTGCTTTTCATTTGTTGTGCATTTGTCTATTTAAAATATTGACCATAAATAAACCTAAAAGTTTCATTACATATTCAATTCCTAACCCAGTCATTTCCCACAATTTATTTTGCAAGTGTTTGGCTTTTTAATTTGCCTTTCCATTAATTTAGCTTGGTTAATGGATTCACAGCATTAGCAATGATAAACGTATCTGTAGTATGATATAACCACAAATATCTTCATAGTTTCCAGAGTTGGAGAAAAACCTTCTGTTGTCTCTTTACCAATGGTTGTCCGTTCTATGAACAATAACATTTAGTAAACTACCAGGAAAATGTTTGGACACACTTGACTGAACTAAATGATGATTATTTTTCTTATACATGAATACTTGATATTTTATGTGTGAATATTTGAAACATGTATTGTTGACAAATAATAATTGTGCACAAAAATGTTCCAATCAGAGATGCATCTTAAATTGGTACTTCATCCCAAAATGCATCTGAGCAAGATGGTTGAGACAATGGCTAAAGTGTGCAGCGCTGATAAGAATTGAAATGTAGTTTGCATTTTAAAGATGCTATAGAATAGAGGTCTGCGTGGGACTCATTTTTTAGTCCCTCTCCTGCCCAGTTATATTCCCACATCCTACTGTTCCCATTGTATATTCAGCCTTTGTTCACACGCTGCCCGCTTAGAATGATTTTCTATCCAACCATTCCCACTAAATTTAGATCTGGTTTCCAAAATCTCACATTTAAATTAAGCACTACCACAAAAAATATATCTGATAAGATATCTGATAAAACTGTAGGTTGTGCAAGGATTGTAGGCTAAATGTTTTGTTTTCCCTTTTGATATGAAACATGAGTGCCGCCTTAAACCAGGTACCCTTAAAAGGGTAAAACTTTGAGGTATTATCACATCGTGCAAATGGTAATTTTTTTTTCTCATTTGCTTCTATGACGCATGAATAAGACTTCCATACATTAAACTTGCCTGATGTGGGTTTCCTAACAATAAACTGACCGTTTTCTAATGCAAGCTGAAGGACAGCACATCTTCACTTTCCTTTACCATGTTGGTCAAGCCTGCTCTGAGGGCCGTTATGCAGATAATGTATGCACAGACTGCGTGTAAAAAAAATGCATGTGCAGAAAGCACTGGTCATGCGTTCATCATGTGTAACATTTGTGAGCACTGGCTATACCGGTGCTCAATAAGAATAAGAATGAGGAAATCACAGATATGCTGTTCCAAAATGATGTCGGGACTCGGGACACTATATTGTTAGCCCGCCTGCTCTCATTCAAATTACACCAGAGTTACCGACTGCTGCTGTGTTTTATTCTGAAATTTATTCAGAATGCAGACCTCTACCATAGAATGCTTTGATTCAATAAGTTAAATATTACTCTGATGTCTACATATGTAGAAGTGTTTTATATTTCTCATTTATAAACAGAAATTACCCTTAGAATGATGAGCTCCATTTTGACCTTAATTGGAACAGTTATGAATATTAATGAGCTCTGCTCTGACTCTTAAGCTCTCTCTCACTTCAGCGCACAAACACATGTTGCATGATGCAAAATAATCGTATTCCATTTTTCAAATTTTAACAAATTGAGAAGTTGTCATATCTTTTCGAGATAATGTTTATTTTATAAAAGAGTGAGTGGGCGATATTTAAGCCACTAGATAAAACAAATTTTTTCCTATTTTGTGTTGTGGATAAAATATAGGCTAAATTGTAATTATGCTTAACAAACTGGTCCGACAGATATGTATTTTGAAGCTTAAATGCATAGGAAAACACAGGCAGTTTTGGTGTATGCACATACCGCCATTCAGCATCTGTCTCACGGTTATAGTATGCTTAATGTAAGCTTAGAAAAATTCAAATTAAGGGGATAAAATATTCATTGTTGTAATCTCACAAGGAAATGTTGTAACCAATTTTAACAGTCGGGTGTGCATTTTAATGATGCCATGTGCAACAAAACTGTCCGTGTTTTACACTTATGGTGTTTACACGAGAACGTGGAAACAATGGTTTAAAGCTAACGGTATGTCATTTCTGTTTACTGACATTGTATTATTCAGCTATGCTTCAGTACATCCGAATTTGTATTATATCGCACCTTTAAGATGATTTAATGATCAGATTCCTATACATCTATTTGTGTTATTTCATAAAAAAGGATGTGAAGCTGTGTCCAAACTTTTCTCTGGTATCTTACATAACATATGAACATAATGCTGTTTGTCAAGTTATTTTAAATCTATGGAGAAACTGATGAACAGATGTGATCTGTTGAACAATCATGTGCAATTACGACAAATAAATCAAACTGCTTCAACTGAACGGTTGTGCAGTTTCACACTGATACATGATTACTTTTAATTTTTTTTATCTTAATGACATTTAACATTTAAGTGTTTTAACACACCTAAAGGAAATTACACATTTTTAGGAGGCTACAGTCCCTGGATTGGCTCTGTCCTGTCGCACATGGTTGTTGTTTTTTCCCCCCTTCTGTCTCTCTCTGGAGTCCATTTTGTTTTGGTTATTGTCTCCCCATGCAGGGTCCAGAGGATCCAACTCACCACCCTCTTACAACTGGCTCTCAACACATCTCCTCGGTACTGCCTCGCTCTCTCTAGCTCTCTTTCTTTCCTTCCCTCTATTCTTTCTTTTTCTTCTTATCCCTCACTTTCTTACTCTCTCTAACAATCTCTCATGCTCTCAAAAAACCCTTGTTCGAGCTCTTGCTGTTGTTCACGCTTAGCTGGGTGTCTGATTTCACGTAGATGCTCTGGTTTCTCATCTTTCAGCTCTTGCTTTTGCTTATTGCTTTGTGCATTCATCCCCTCTTCTTCAGTGTCTGTCGTTCAACTAATACATGCCAGTTTGCTTGTCTTGCCACACTTTTAGCAATGCTGGCTTGCTCACATTTCCTCTTTGGTGGTGGTGGACTGCTTGCCCATTTTTGGGCAGCAAATAACTTCCTATCTATAATATGCTATAATACGATGTCACTGCTGTTCTCTTTTTGCCTTGTTCATATTGTTTATTTTGTCGAAAGTCAGAAGGTAGGTGTTTGCTTCATGAGGAGAGCAAAGCTTTGGTTTTGAGAGTAGAAAGATTTCAGTCAATGTTAAGCTGGCTGTTATGCTCATTCAGTTCTCCAAGCTTTAGCATTTAGCAATTCAGACTGGTTAAAAATATATTTTCACAGATTTTTACTGGTGATTTGGAAATTAAGCAATGTGATTAGATAAGTATCAGTAAGTAAATTGAAGATTAAATAAAGATTTAGCATTGTCACTTAGGTTTTCATGAAAGTAGGTAAATATTTCTATATGTTGGTAACTATTGCTGTTCATATTCATTATGTTGATGCAGTTTTTTTGACAGATTTTGATAGTATTATTTTATGGATTACACATTTTGATTGTGCTCTGAGGTAGGGATTGTGTGGTTAATATAATCTTTCTTCTGATTAATTATTTATAAACTATTAATACATAATTTCAATGTGAAATTTAAAATGAGAGATATTTGTTAAATATTATGTTTAATAAGGTGTCTTCTGTAAACTTTGTTAAATATTTATCATTGACTAAATTGAAAGATCTTATTTGAGAATAAACTGTTATAATTGTAATTTTTGTACTGAATATATATTACCAACGTTGTCATGACTATAGACAAAACTGCTGATATAGCATTAAAACACAAATAAACTGAACAAAATATTTATTAAATATAAAGACTTTATTACACTTTAAAAGCATTTAGTACATTGCTTAATGACAGACTTTACCATCTAGCTTTACCATTCAGTATTAGGAGTACATGAATGCATAATTGCTTTCCCCCTCTTGAAAGCAGTCAGACTTGGCACAAAACTAACTTCATGCATGTTTGCTCTTGCTTTAACAGTCTGCAGTACTGTCTCGGCCATTTTTGCTTTAGATAAATCTGTGGTTTTTCAGTGATGTGATTTGAGCATGAAAATATTTTACGATAAATTAGGAAAAGATGGGGTGCGTGGATGATTACACCAACCTCTCTGATGCTTTACCACAGTGAAAAGAACTACTCTAGTTCCTCATGGCAAAAGCTTTGTTTAGTGTAATGGAAGTTACATTCCATCCTAGACAAGCTTTATCTTGTGGCTTTTTAAATCTATGGGAAAGAAAAAAACATCTGTGATGTATCGTCATCCTTGTCCCTGTAGTTCACTTACAGTCTTTCACTTGCGCCCATTAGCCGGAGCCTACAGAAGAAGACATTGAGAAGAACCCTGAGCTGAAAAAGCTACAGATCTATGGGGCTGGACCTAAAATGATGGGCCTTGGTCTTGTGCCTCGAGACAAGACGCGGAAGAAAGGTTTGTGTCTGCATTTTTAATGCTATTGGTGTTCATAAAAGATATAGTGATTGCTATACCAGGGCTATTAATCATGGAACTGGAGAACCAGCATTCTCCAATGTTGAGTTTCAACACACTTGTTTAAAAGTCCAGCCTGAAAACGTTGCTGTCCTGAGCAGTCTTGCTACTTGTCCAAAATGCAGTGACCCGTCTTCTGATTGGGACAAAAAAAGAGGAAGCATATTACTCCAATCATATGAGCTTTATACTGGCTGGCTGTTCATTTCAGAGTCTAAAATGTTACATTTATTTATTGATTTTTCTTATTTCTAAATGGTACGACTCAGTGAGCTACTGATTTTGTTTCAGCCTACCAGATCCCTTCAGTTTTTCAATCAGGATCTGTTGTGTATACCCAAATTGAGAATTAAATGTACTGGAGATTTGTTTTGCTTTCTGTATTGTTGCTCCCAGGCTTTGGAACGCCTTCCCAGTGTCAATAAGACATGTGCATTCCACCAGTATCTATAAGTCTAGATTAAAACCTTTTTTTTTTTTTTTTTGTTAAAGGCATTCGGCTCCTAGGAGGTCTGTTTCTGGGCTTGTTTGTTGTAGTCCTGTTTATGGTTTCCCTTTCTGTTTATTTGTTTTACAGCACATTGGCTGATGAAAGTTACAAATTTTGATAGATAAATAACATTTTTATTGTCATTAAATAATGAATTTGTTCTTGTGACCAATGAACATTTTAGACTTTTCCTGTATTGTACATTTTCTCCAGATGATCTGCCGCAGACTGTAATCGTGCGGGACAGTGCTGTGAAGGATGAACCTGGAGAGACAGCGGTCACAAAATCAGATCCAGACATTCCACCGCCACCCCCAAATCTCACCATTAAGGAGGATGTTGATGATGACAAAAGTCACATAGACAAATCTAATGATCCCAGTGATGAGCCTTGCACTAAGATGACCATGAGACTCCGACGCAACCTCAATAATCCACAGTTTGTAAGTTGAGACGTTTAAACTTAAGAGTTGACTTCTAAAGTGGCATTCAATTTTATCAGTAACTATTCATTTGCAACTTGATTTAGTCTGAGTAAAATAAAAATTACATTATAATTCTGCTATCATTTAATTGTTTTTTACACTTCATAACACTACACTACATAACATAAGGCTATAGAAGTCAATGGCTGTTTTTCCCCAAAAACATTCTTCAGAAAAACTCATGTTCAGCAGAAAAAATAAGTTTAAAACAGATTAAATTCAGTACATGGTTGATGTTAACACCAGAAAGGACTAACTGAGCCTTCATAAGTTGTCACATTAAAGTTTGATTATGCAGCAATTTGATTGGACAAAAAGGGTAAAACAGGATAAAGCACAATGATGCGGCACTGATAAAATGAGCAGTTGCTCCATGTTTTACATTTCTGCGCATAGAGGTCATGTTTTGATCTATATGTCTCACGCATTCACGTGATGCAAGTGCGCAGGTCAGAGTTCACCAAGCTTGAACTTTGGTATGCAGCGACATGCAAAACTTGAAACACAAGCTTGTGTTAGGGGTCTGGCACATTCGCATTCATATGAATGGAAGTCAATGAGGTGAAAAGTGCCTTTAGGGCTGATAACACTGAATGTGTGTTGCAGTAAGATGCACTTTTATAATTTAAAATAAATACATTTTTATATTGGTGATGAGCATTTTGTGTGCTGCTTATGTGCTACAAGAGCCTCAAATTTTTGCCACCTGCTATGCATCACAGTTTTGCGCAAGCACTCTCAAGCCTGGTTGAAGCGATTGCTAGTTCAATTGTGTGCGCACAGCCAATGTGACGTCATTGTGGTGTTAGCAGAGATTCGTTTTGGGTGCGCGCGACATTATTTCAGCTGGTGGAGCACACAAAATTTTTTTAAGACTTGAGTGAACAGTTCGCACAGCAACGCGTTGAATATGAATCGCTTTGAATAATTTTTGTCTGAAATGGGTATGATTGTATACACATCTTTATGATCTGTCCATGCGTAATCACAGAGACGACTAGAAATTGCAGCAGCAGTGGGAAAAAAGACATTTTTGTTAAGTTTAGAAAAACTTGAGGGATAAGTTTGTTAAAACCAAAAAAAGAGGCCATGGCAAAAGTTGATGCCCATGTGGTTTTAATACACAATTACAGAATATGTTTTTCCACCATTTATAGGTTTGATACTGATGTATATATTACAATTTTAATTTTACAACAATTTAATAGTTACACAACTGAAATGAAGTAACATTATTTCTTTGATGACTGGAAAAGAATATTTGAACCTTTCGGTTTACAATATACTGGTGGCCTATTTTTCTAGGCTTTATTGGTGATGATGGTCAGGAATGTTGGACCATTTTTGTCTATTATCATATAAGTAGAGAACACACTAGCCAGACAGTAATGTATGAATTGTTGAGTGGGCTAAATCTATTAAAAAAGTTAGTATTTTTTAGTAAGTGAACTTTTTTTGGCTTTTATTCTTGCCATAATAAAAAATATATATATTTGTAGAGCAACATATGTTCTGTTGTCATTGATATTTAACTATAACAGTTAGAACTGTCCGAGATATGAACAAAAGCAAGTGATGCATCAAAGTTTGATTAAAAAAAAAAATCTGGAATGGTTATAAAAATCTTTATAATCATTAAAATAAATTATAAAAAATAATAAAAATAATTAGCTATTATACAGTATAATATGATGTAGTTCCGGAAACTTCCTACTTCTCTGTTTATACGTCTGACTTTACGTTGTTTTAAAGGATATCACAGCGGCGAACACGTCAACTATAAAAGCCTCATCCATTTCATGAGATGCGTGTGCAGTAAGCGGAGGTCTGCGATGCAGCGCCAGGCGAAAGTATAAATCAGCCTTTAAATGGAAAAGTGCCTGATGTCACCCGCTCCGGCACAAAGGCAGTCAATTCAGTGGTTGTCTAGCAACACAAAAAGCACAGTGCACTGCCCTTTTCTGAAGTCAACCAAAATGGACATTGTTGTATACCTCACAATTTCAGACTTGAAAAGCATGCACAATGTTATGTTCATAAATTTGTGTGATAGTCACTAAAAATGCCCCCAAACATAACGATGGTTACTGACAAAGAACAGTTTCATAAACATCTGACGAACAGCCTCCATGAAAAATGCTACCACAGTGCGTCATGTCTTTGTTTTCTATTTGTTGCCGACTGACACTGAATGGCCCTTATGATGTCCGCAAACTCGTAAAACAGATGTTCTGTGACTAGAGGCATACTCACACATTGTACAGTTGCCCATCTCCCCCGACTGCCCGCACTCACATTGCATTCGGGCCTGAGCATGCTTACATCATCGATGATGTGCTGTTCTGTAAGAAGCGCTCTCGCTCAGCTCAGTGGAGATTTCTTTATATCAATTTAGTCGTTTAGGATGGAATGAGACACAGTGCTGCAGGAATTAGGAGGTTTGCTAAAGGTACAGCTGTCGTGCAGTGAGGGGTTTGCGTCTTTACTAATCTACGACAGTTTGCATTCATTGAGTAAGAATGATTAATAAATCCTTATGAAATAGTCCCTTAAAAGTCACGTCTCGTCTTCAATTTCGGGCTCAGGGGCGCTTTGCACTCTCACTACAAGCGTACAGCACCAAAGCCCAAGTGAACCGCGCTCTGGCACACCTCTTCCAACCGGGCCAGGGCCGGCCAACTGAACCACGCCTGAGCCCGATTTAGAGCGTGCTCACTTCTTAAACAATCCGGGAAACGGGCCTTGGTGCGGTTCGGATAGCATAGTGAGAGTGCACCCTAGGTCGACTCAAAGGTATTTAGTAGCTAAGTCAAAGCCCCTTCCCCAGAAAAGTTTGCTTTGGTGAGCTGTTACGAACTGACAAAATTACCTCAAAAAGAATCCAGTTTAGTAAAATTACATAATTATGTAGTTTCAGTTTATTCTTTGATTTAGTTTGAAGTATAACAGGACCATTGTCACCTTTTTTTCATTGTGTGGAGACAAAAAATAATGTTATACTCATTGTAGATGTAGTAAGTATTGCTTCCTCCACTTTAGAATGAAATACAAATGATAATGATTATGCAAATCAGATTGCTATGATTAGGGCTCATTAAAACACTTTATGTAAGTTATTTACACCTTGTTTTTGTGACAGACATGATTTTTTATTTTTTAGACCAATTCTACTCTGTCTGACCCTGATATTAATTCAAGGGAAACCAACATGTTTAATATTGCTTGCCTCAAAATGATGAGTGGACACATTTTGCACAGGCTAACTGAATTCTCTGTCAGGTGGACTCGTTTGTGTGTCGAATGTGTGGACGCGGGGATGAGGACGAGAAGTTGATGCTCTGTGATGGATGTGATGATAATTACCACACATTCTGCCTGATACCTCCACTCACAGACCCACCCAAGGGCAACTGGCGCTGTCCCAAATGCATAGCAGAGGTGAGGGAGACCTGCCAAGGAAATATTCTTGCATCATGCTGTTGTTATAAAAGATGTGTTTGTTGGAAATCACTTTTGTATGTGGGACCTTTAGGTAACTATTAGTTGTCTATGTTTATTGACTGGGAAATGCATAAATATTGAAATACTTTATATAGCATGATTAAAAAATGTTCAATCTAGTGATTAATTATAAATGTGTGTTTTGTTTGTGTAGGAGTGTAAGAAGCCATCAGAAGCATTCGGCTTCGAACAGGCCACAAGAGAGTACACGTTACAGAGCTTCGGTGAAATGGCCGACACTTTCAAAGCAGACTACTTCAACATGCCTGTCCATGTGAGTGCTTTCCTGCCCTTTAATCCGTCTTGTGATCCCACAGATGCACTTTACATGTATGAATCACACTGCGTTTGTTCTTTGTGGGTTTTTTTTTTTAGATGGTACCCACAGAGTTGGTTGAAAAGGAGTTTTGGAGGTTGGTTAGCAGTATTGAAGAAGATGTAACTGTAGAATATGGTGCCGATATTCACTCAAAAGAATTTGGTAGTGGTTTTCCTGTCAACAATGGCAAGAGACACTTAACAGAGGAGGAAGAGGTTAGTTACTCTTATTTTCCGTTTTCAGACTTGCACGTTTTGAGTGATAAACTGAAAAAAGAAACGTAGACAAGCAACTTCTTTTTAAACTGCTACTCTGCTAATTTTGAAGTGCTTCTTTGATCCTCACTTTTTATTTAAAAGCATCTGCTTAATGAATAAATGTTAATGAACTCCTCTATCTTGTTTTTGTTGCAGAATTATGCCCGCAGCGGCTGGAACCTGAATGTTATGCCAGTGTTGGAACAGTCGTTGTTGTGCCACATCAATGCAGATATCTCTGGCATGAAGGTGCCATGGCTATATGTGGGCATGGTGTTCTCTGCTTTCTGTTGGCACATAGAGGACCACTGGAGTTACTCCATCAATTATTTACACTGGTAATACATGAGCTTTTATGTTAATATTCTTTGTAGTATTTATCTGGAACTCGTTTTCCTTTTTAATCCTCAGCTGATCACATGCCTGCATTTTACATCTGGTTTTAAGATGCATTTTTATTAATCCAAAGTGAACAATTCTTAGTACCAGTGTAAATAGAGTTTAAATGTTTTGCCCGTGACGTGCTGTTATAGGCCTTCCTATGGCACTAGCCATGCCAAGTTTGTTGCTTTTGATTTTCAGAGAAAGCAAAAGCTGATAAAATGTGTAGCTTCAATGCAAAGTAAGTTGCTTTAGATAAAAGCATCTGCCAATTGCATAAATGTAAAGGCACATCAAAATAAGACTTTGATATTTATACCAAAACCCACAGATTAGGCTCAAAATCATAGTTGCCATCAACATCCTTTTCATTTTATAAATAATTTAAATGATTAATTAAGATTAATTAATTAAGATCATTATTAAATCACTATTACTTATTATTTTCACACACTTGATATTTTGGTTAGATTACTTTAGCCAGTCTACGCTTCCTGGCAAAAGTCTTGTTGTCGATCCCAATTGTAAGAGCAACAAATAATAACTTGACTTCTAGTTGATCATTACCCAAGTACCCAAAAAATTAACCCACATGGACTCAGAGTTTTCACAGAAATCGGTGAAGTATGGTGAAGGAAAAATCATGGTTTGGGGTTACATTCAGTATGGGGGTGTGCGAGAGATCTGCAGAGTGGATGGCAACATTAATAGCATGAGGTATCGAGACATTTGTGCTGCCCATTACATTACAAACCACAGGAGAGGGCAAATTCTTCAGCAAGATAGCGCTCCGCAAACGCTAGCCTCAAAGATCCTGAAAGCAAAGAAGGTCAAGGTGCTCCAGGATTGGCCAGCCCAGTCACCAGAACGAACATTGTTGAGCGCATCTGAGGTAAGATGGAGGAGGCATTGAAGATGAATCCAAAGAGTCTTGATGAACTCTGAGAGTCCTGCAAGAACGCTTTCTTTGACATTCCAGATGACTGTTAATAAGATATTTGAGTCATTGCAGAGATGTATGGATGCAGTCGTCCAAGCTCATAGGAGTCATACACTATTCATTCTTTTTTCACTGCACCATGATTTTATATTCTATACTATTCATTATTTCTGTTACGAGACAATACTTTTGTCTAAGCAAAGTCAAACCTTACTGTCCTAATTAAATATTTAAAAATCAAGGCATGATCATATTTTATTTTAGTAAAATAAGCATAATCTAGAGACCTTTGCCTTTCATATAAGCCACTACTCATACCAAATGATCAACTAGAAGTCAAGTTATTATTTGTTGTTCCTAAAACTTGGATAGGCGACAAGACTTTTGGCAGGTAGTGCATATTTGAAAAGATCTTCTTGTAATACCTTACGCTTTGTGTGCTGCTTTTGTAGATTTAAGTAAATTCTGATGTATTCTCTATTTCAGGGGTGAGCCCAAAACATGGTATGGAGTTCCAAGTTCAGCTGCTGAGAAGTTGGAGGAGGTGATGAAGAAACTCACACCCGAGCTATTTGAGTTCCAGCCAGACCTGCTCCACCAGCTAGTCACCATCATGAACCCAAATATACTCATGAATCATGGAGTGCCGGTTTGTAACACTAACTTGCAATTTTCATTAGTGCACTTAAGATAATCCTGTGTTAAGCCATTGCTGTTTTAAAAATCCCAAATAGGGCCTGAATGAAAGCGCCCAATTAAATTAAGTAAATTTGATTGCGCTGGTTTATGATGTGTTGTTAAAAAATGCATAATATGTGCCCTAAAATAAATATATAAAAACATATATTGTTTTTTTAGAAGCTTATTTATTTTAAAATACAATTATTGCTTATAGTTTAAGTGTAATGAGACAACAATATGTGTTCTATATGTAAGTGGATTTGTTGGTGGGTCATAATTCATTTGTTGATTGACAGGTGGTTCGGACAAATCAGTGTGCTGGGGAGTTTGTCATCACCTTTCCACGAGCTTACCACAGCGGTTTTAATCAGGGATATAACTTTGCCGAAGCAGTCAACTTCTGCACTGCCGACTGGGTAAAAAATAAATACATGCTTAGACATACTTTCATTTACTTCTATAATGTGAGTGTAAACTAATGTGTGTAATAGTTACCTCTGTCTTTGAAGTGGTGCATGTTTGAAGTTTTGAAGACCTTGTTGTGATATAATGTGTCTGTTGCTTTTCCTGTTTCTGTTCTAGTTGCCCACAGGGCGCTCTTGTATTGAGCATTACCGGCAGCTGAGGCGCTACTGTGTGTTCTCTCAAGAGGAACTCACCTGCAAGATGGCGGCCTGCCCAGAAAAGCTGGATCTAAACCTGGCAGCCGCCACACACAGGGAGATGTTCATCATAGTGCAGGAAGAGAGGAAACTACGCAAAAGCCTACTGGAAAGGGTAAGAGGACTAAAAATGACCATAAATGAGTAAAGTTTCATGTACTGTGTATAAAATTTGTGAAGTAGAAATCAAAGCTAAAGAGAGCATCATGGTTATCAAAAAATCTTTTTTTTTTTTTTTCATTTTATTTACCTTCTTTTGTTGAAGTTGTCAAATAACTCTTTATAATCATTCATAATTAGGGATGCAATGATTATAGATTTTAGTTGTAGGATATTAGTCCGAGGAATAATCACAGTTTCATGGTTATCACAGTTATTATGCATTTATTCATTTCAAATCACTACTAGTTTAGAAAATCACATGAAAACTCCTTATATTTGAATGTGTTTATTACTGCTCAGTAACTAAATAATCAAGCACCAAATAATAATAAACTTAAGTTATAATTTTACACTGAAAATAAATGACAGAGCAATGAATAAATAAATAAAAATAAGAATAAATATATTTAATGTAAATTTAAGCGTCATATTAGCTAAGTATTTCCCTTTTAAAGAGAACAATTGTAGTCTGAAAGGTACTTTTGATCAACTATATTACAAATTTATTTTCTTGTTGTATTTTTTTCTATTTGGAGTAGAAATGCATATGTTTCATACAAAGTATGAAGAAGAATGGTCAGTTCTTGTCACGTGACTCGCATCATTCTTTCGACTAGGTGCACCTGGAAACAGTGAGCACATCGTTCCATGCGCGCACTGCTTGCGAATCACTCCCAGCATGCACGCAAGAAAAGAAATAACGAACTTGTGTGTGCAAAAGACACAACATGTTAATAGGACCTTAGTTAATGGCCTTAGCCTTAGTTACCTTAGCTTGGAACTTTAAAGTAGCGCACAGTTGTTATAACTTTGTTTATTTGCAGCATTTTTGTTCCGTCCAGACACACGTTGTTGGGTAGCCCTTATGATTAATCAATCGTAGTTAATAGTGAAATCGATTAATCATTACATTCCTATTCATAATAACTAACCTACCAAAAAGGCAAAGTTGCCGTTTTGCTCTGTTTCCAGTACATTATTTTTTGCAGCCCACCATATCAAAACTTACCGCCCCAAAGAGATTTTCCAAAAGCCTTTTGGCATTGTTGAATGAACACTGTGTGTTTCTAAATCAAAATGCAGCATTGTAGTTTAATATGAATGTGTTTTAGAAGAAAAAGTTTCACAAAAGTTTAATTTCCATTTAGACAGCTCAAGCAGTCTAAACCCATATATAGTTTTAAAAAAATATGGACATTTAATTTTTTTTAACAAATATCTGTACACTATATGTATAATATTGGTTAAGTTTCAAATACATTTGCATGGTCTTGTCTCATGTGACATTCTCTGTGTGGGGTAAAAAGCAGTTTCAGCTCAGTCTCTCCTTTACTTTCATTGATTGTAATTCAGGAAAAAATTTCTAACTGCATAGGTAAAATACTATGAGTGCTAATTTGTACTATTCTTATAACCTTGTGAGGACACTAGTGTTTTTAATATGTTCACATAGATTGCAAGAGAACAGCTAGCTTTTCATGTGGTGAATTCAGGTGCTCTTATTTCTGCACTTCCTGGCTGTCTTTATTTTTGGAAACTCACTTTGACAAATATGTCAAAGCAGAAAGTCTGTTATTATCAAAATGCCTAATATGTAACCTGTTGAATTTGCTGTATTTTACTTAAAAAAAAAAAAAGTCAAGAAGATGTTTGTCAGTGACACTCTCAGCTGAATTTACAATTGGGTTTTTTGCTATATAGACTAACTTTATTTGAGTCAAGCTGGAATAATGGGTTTACAAAAAACAATTCTGACAGCTGACCCACAGTACTCTTCAGTTTTTACCATAGATTGTTTTTTTTTTACCAAGTTTATTTTATATATATATAGAGAGAGAGAGAGAGAGAGAGAGAGAGAGAGAGATCTATCTATCTATCTATCCTTGGTACACACATGCTCTCATATTACTTTAGCAAAGTAGTGTTGAAGTCTAAATAATTGTTACACAGATTTAAATCTAAACTACATGGATACATATTTTACAATATGCTGTAATTTGAATGTGCATTTTTTTTCTTATTTACTACGTATACATAGATATTACATGAAACATTAGGTCATAAATATTTCCTTGAAAGTCAGGAAAAAGTAATGGATTTTTACAAGTAAAAATGTGTACAAATACTGTACATTTATATTTCCCACGGGAGTAGTGCCATCATATACAGTGCAAATCTGTCGGCAACACTGTGCTCTACTGTCTTTTTCTTTTACAGTTGCTTTTTTGCTCAAAACTACCATAATCTACAAACACACACAAATTGACTTCCATAAATTAAGTTCCTGCCTTTTGTTCTGTGGTGTTATCTCTCAGGGCATCAAGGAAGCTGAAAGGGAGGCCTTTGAGTTGCTGCCTGATGATGAAAGGCAGTGTGACAAATGTAAGACCACCTGCTTCCTCTCAGCCCTGGCATGTTCGAACTGCCAGGAGCGTCTCGTATGCCTCTATCATGCCCAGGACCTCTGCTCTTGCCCGAGTGAAAAACTCTACCTCAGGTAAAATAGTACTCTTTCTTGCTGTAGATATTTAGACCTAATTCACTAATTGATGCAGGTTTTATTGGGTTTGTTAGCTCTGTCTGTTTGTGCGTATAAGGCTTGTATTTACGCACTATACATACTGAATCTGAACTCATTAGTTGTAGATTGTCTTAGAGTGATTTTCCACATTTGACACACCTGTTGGTGCAGTGTGAATTAGCTTTTAGGCATCATTTACATGATTCAAGTGACCCAATTTAGATTTTTTTTCTTTGTGTGTGGCACAGATTGGATATGACAGGTTTATGTGTAAGATGAAAAAAAAAAAGCATGTGGATTACGATTGGTTTCAAACCTTATTTATATATGGAATTAAATCTGATATGAATCAGATAAATGCATTTGTGTCTGCCGTATAAGCATAGAGGTGACGTATTACCTTAATAATGCAAGTTGTACATCATTGGAAAAGTGACTGATGAATTGTCAACTCAGGCGGACACCAAGCAACCTACTATTTCAGAGGCACAATGGAGGAATAAGGCTCAACCCAATGGAGTCATGCTAAAGTTTTATATTTTGCTGATGTTTACAAATCATACAGGATGCAAAAGCTTCCTCATTCATTGCAAATTGCACAGTTGTAAGCATAAGCTTTTCAGGGTCAGTACGTGTACTTTCAATTGTTTTGTGTGTAGTGTAAAAGCTGATATCGATTACTTAAAAAAAAAAGTGAGATGGTAAATAAAAAAATTAATTAAATAATAAACATCAGATCTGGCAGCAAGACCTTAGTGTTCTGAAGTAAGTGTTGTATGTACTTCTATATGCAGGTATCGTTATACTCTGGATGAACTATTGGCTATGTTGCATCGGCTAAAAGTTCGCGCTGAGTCTTTTGACTCTTGGGCCAACCGTGTGAAGGAAGCCCTAGAGCAGGATGAAGGCAACAAAATAGGTAACTGTATTTCTTTACGTCAGTGGTTCTCAATGATGTTCCTGAAGCCCCTCCCTCATGAACTGCACAATTTACATCTCTTTGTTTCATGCAATAATTTCAGCTTCGGGAGAAGGGGTGCACAAACTTGGTTCTGGAGGGCAACTGTACTGCAGAGTTTAGCTCTAACCCTTAATTAGACATGCGTGAACCAGCTAATCAAGCTCTAAACATGGCAGTTTGTTCATGTTTTATGTTGTTGAAACGATCGTTTGCTCCTTTGTTTTTTTCCGGCTTCTCCTTTGTTTTTTCGCACTTCACTCTCACGTTTGCCCGCTTCTGAAAGGATTGGGTGTCAGAAGCACTTCAATAATCACGCGCACGTTATTATTATCAGCTCAAGAAGTTTACTATTTAAAATATAGACACGAGGCGAGCGCAAGCGAGAAAGCAAAACCACTCGTGCTTTAGACGGCCTTGTAAAAAACTACAGAGCACAGGGTAGATTCTGCTCTTTTTCTTGGCTATGTGGCTGTTTATCAAGACAACGACAAGGTTTGTTTGAGCTCTGGTCGACCATGGCTCGTTATTATATGTATATATTATTATGGTATAATGTCTCTGCTGTGTTTTTAAAAATTTGTGGTTCCTTTGTTTTAATTTTCGCTTGTTGCATGACCGAGTGACGTATCTCTGTAAACCAATAGCGTTCACTTGTGCATCTTGCTATGCTTTTTGGTACCCTTTTGTTGTGCTAAGTAACCCTTTGCAAAGGGTACCCAATAAGTGGTACGATACAGTTTGCTTTTAGGTATATTTTGACAGTGGAAACGACCATAAAAGCATACCGTACCGTACTGTACTGAACCACTCAGTGGAAACGGGCCATAAGGAAGGTATACAAAATGTGCAGGGTGGGGGGGCCCAAGGATTGGAATTGAGAACCACTGGACTAAGGAGACATGCAAAACATGCAGTGTTGTGAGGGGATCTATGAACGTGGTTGACACACTGCCTTAGATGAAAACCATTTTTGGGGAATGTGCAAAACAATGCACTAGTCCTTACAAAGAAATGAGTGTCTTAAAGTCTAACCGTCCTTTAAGCCAGTGGTTCTCAAACTTTAAAGCCAGCGACCCCCAATGTAAGATCGTCAAGAACTCGCGACCCCCCCCACTACCAAAGCATATACAAACAATAAAAATAACTTATTTTAAGCTGTTCACAATATTTTACCTATATTTACTACATTACAGGGCTCGAAATTAACATTTTTGCTTGGTAGCACTGGTGCTCCTTACTTTTAAAAATTTAGGCGCACCCGCCAAAATTTAGTCGCACCCACCATTTATGAGCACCGTTACTACAAGTTTTATAAACATATTTATTGCATTTGAAATCAACACTAATCAAAACTAACAACAAAAAATATATATGCATGAGTGAGGAAAACATGTCTCAATGAAATCTCGTTATCACAAGAAAATACATTTTTATAACATAATTAAGTGACCAAAAGATACACACGGACCGCTCACCAGGCCTGCACGCACTGCTTGACATAAATGAATCTGTTAATGATAACTGTGCTGTGTTCTCACGGGTGGTGTCTGATATTGCACAGATGGTTTTGACATGTACCTTATTATTTGTATACGTCATTTTAATAGCAATACCGGTCTTTTCATGAGTTGAAATATTAGTTTAACCTTAGTCAGTGCAAGCCCTTTTGCGATGGTGTATGTGGCGTTAACTTTTACATGTATCTGCCACTTGCACGGCAGACAGCATTTGGTGATTAAATGAAGGATTAAACAGAAACTCTCGTGCTTAAAATGTGTAGATGTGGCAAACAGTTACCTGAAAACCCTGTCCCACTGACTTTACAGTGAATGCTTTAGTTATTTTTCATAGCGGACTTGTCAGTGTCAACTGTCTGTGTTGTTTTCATTCTCATCTTCAGCGCTTGTCAAAGAAGGCAGAAGGCGTTGACTGAGTGATTGACAGCTGATATTAACCATTCTATTTGCGTTCGGTTCTTGAGCAGTGGGCCAATAAGAAGAGCGTGAAGGCGGGCAAGAGTTACGGGCTGTGTTTACTTGCGCAAGTTGACATGACAATTGTTTTAAACTGTTCCTGAGCGCTGCGTTTCAAGTGCAAAGATGCATTCTGCCTGAATGTGTCCTAAATACTTTATGAATTCATCCTGATATTTCTGACGTTTTCTACTTTTGTCTGATGGGGTCCTGCTCTAATGCTTCGTCAAAGAAGACGGCTCCGTAGACTGTTTTCACATCCAGATGCGTGCTGTATTGATAACTAGCGAGTTATTCGCTGCACAATTATGATGTTCCATTCACTTTTTTAAAACAAATAATCAGTAATATCTTAAAAAAAATCAGAAAATTTTAGCTTTTACTTGTAATACTGAAAAATATATATTACAATCACTGAAAATTAGACAATTTTTAAAATCACTCTCGCGACCCCTTGAAATTATTCTGCGACCTCTACAGGGGTCGCGACACCCAGTTTGAGAACCACTGCTTTAAGCAGTTGACATTCCCTGAAAGCCCACATATATTTTTATCTTCTGTCTTCAGATATTAAAGATCTAGAGGTATTAAAAGAAGAGGCAGCTGACAAAAAGTTCCCCAATAATGAGCTGCTCCAGCGCCTCAGCACCGTCTTCACGGACATCGAGAAGTGCGAGAGCAGCAGCACAGAACTCCTCAGCAACAGCCAGAGCAGTAGAATAACCCTGAAGGAGCTGAAGACTCTGGTGGACACCATGCAGAACCTGCCATGTGTTATAAAGCAGCAGGAGGAAGTTCAGGTAGAACATACCAAAGATATGCTCAATAGTCTTAATTATTTTTAGCAGCATGCATCTATGTGACCCTCTGTTAATTGTTTACCAGGTAATATTGCAGAAGATTGAGGAGTTTGATTCCCGTGCTCAAGTTCTGGTCGACAGCACCAAGAGTGAGTGGAAGCAGGACTCTCCTCTTCCTGCAGCCACTGAAATCCGGGCTCTGTTGGAGGAAGGAGCGTCACTGCCGGTTATTGCCCCAGCATGTGAGCTTCTGAGTGGGCTGTTGGAGCAGGGGCGCTGGCTGGGAGAGGTCAGGCGGACGTTAGGGCCAGAGGGCAGTGAGGTGACTCTGTCTGTGCTGAGGAACTTGATGGAGTCGGGCTGTAACGTACCACAGAGCGTGTCGGTGGAGACTGCAATGGCTGAACTGCAAGAGCTGTTGACAATAGCTGAACGCTGGGAGGAGAAGGCACAGATATGCCTGGAGGACAGGTGAGCTGGAGCACAAGAGAAGAGCAGAATGTCACCATACTGTTACAGCCATCGTTTATCTCTCAATTGTCTTTTGTGAGCAGGCAAAAACACCATTTATCAACGTTGGAGGCTATTGTGAATGAGGCTCAGCTAATACCAGTGCAGCTTCCTAATATCCTGTCCCTACAGGCCTGCTTGAGCCGAGCTCGGGCTTGGGTTACCGATCTAGAGGAAATTCAGGTGAGAATAGTTTGGTCAGTTCTGAAATAAGCTGCTAATGATGTTGCATATGCTTGTATGTGAAGCTGCTTTGAAACAATCTACATTGTAAAAGCGCTATACAAGTAAAGGTGAATTGAATTGAATATGGTCAACCTGCAATTCAGTGTGGTTGATTATTGGTGAATGGATCATTGAAATTTTCTTTTTCTGATCTCTTGTGGAGAAGAATGGTGAGCACTACCCATGTTTGGATGACCTGGAGGGTCTGGTAGCCATTGGGAGGGACCTGCCAGTGAAGATGGAGGAGCTAAAGCAGCTAGAGCTGCAGGTGGCCAGTGCTCACTCCTGGAGAGAGAAGGCCAGCAAAACCTTTCTGAAGAAAAACGGCCAACATAGTCTGCTCGAGGTAAAGCAGATGCTTTTGAAATACTGGAGTAGTGGTGGGCCAGTAGGACATGTATCCACCGAGCATTTTGCGCAGCTGAAAATGGTAGTTTTCTTCCAAAATCGCTCAGTTGAGAGCGCTTTTTCCAACTGTAGGAGCATTTACAAAATGGTGAATGCAAAACAGATGCTCAGTGCCTCACCCCACTGCTGGCATTCTAAAAAAACGCCACTTCCATTGAAAACAACTGACAAAATATGCTGCGCTGCTTGGGAGAAAAACTTTTCAGTCAGTGGAAAATTACTGTGTAATTCACAGTACTAATTTAGACATTTTCAGAAAAAGTTGTTTTGGCAAATTGTTTTAAAGTACAGATACAAACTTTACTTTGACCTGATTTAGTTTGAACAACATAACAATAGTTATTTGAGTTTGTTTGCAGACCTTAATGCCACCAATTAAATTCCAACCATTAATTTTTGCAATTTTGTAGGTGCTCTGCCCATGTGTTGAGAAGAGCAAGAAGATGGAGGACAACTCAATGGCTACAGAAGCAGATTCGGATGTCAATGTATTAGGTCTCACAGCTCAGGACCTCCGAGACCCAGGAGCTATTGTGAGTTCCTCTATATACATAACTGCTACTTTTAGGAGACTACCTCTGAATCTGTGTATGAAAAACACTGTTCCAAAATGTAATGTAGTAACCCTTTTCTCTTCATGAATGTTAAGTGTTGACCATATTCAATGTCTTTCTTCAGTGACTACAAATTGACTACAGTCACACAAAATTAAATGCCAACATATGAATTATACTTTGAGCTTTAGGATTTGGAGGACACTCCAAGGTTTTTGGAACTCCGCCTAGAGTAGATATAAGCAACCCTGGTTCTGGAGGCACACCAACAGTACACATTTTAGCAACTGGGGTGTCTACAGTAGTCAACATTTCAAGGGGATCATCATCTTTCATCAAAGTTGTCCTAAAACTGTTCAACAAAATCTATTCTTGTCTTAGGACAATTTGGGAAAAAAATTTTTGGTCCACTTATAATGTTGACTATATAAACAAAGCTGATTAGTTAAATTGGGTGCTTGATTTGGAAAAGTTTAAAGACGAGTGCTGTTGGTCTCCATGAGAAAAAGGTTTTTGAAATCTCCGCACGTCAGAATATTAATGCAATTCCCAAAGTGATTGTAAGTTTTACATCTTTGTCTCATTTGTGTCACCAATATCAGGTGATGGCATTTAAAGAAGGGGAGCGTCTGGAGAAAGAAGCCCTCCTTCGCCTCCAGCAGGTTAATTTGGCGAAACCCAGTATCGAAAATGGAGCAAGCACTGACCAGGACAGTATCAAGACAGAAAAGAAACAGAGTAACTCCATGGAGACAGATACACCCCTTAACTCAGACAGTCCCATGTTGCAAAATGGAGGCTCTTCCCATTCCCTCACCTCTAGCCAAACTGTGTGTGTTTGCGGTGGCCCACCTCGCCCCTTGCTTCACCGGTGCCATCTGTGCAAAGACTGGTTCCATGGAGGTTGTGTGTCCTTCCCACCACTGTTGGCCTCCTCAGACACGCATCTTGCAAAGCCCCTCTGCTGGTGGGACTGGAACACACGTTTCCTCTGTCCACGGTGCCAGCGATCCCGACGGCCACGGCTGGAAACCATTCTAGCGCTGCTGGTGGCGCTGCAGAGGTTACCTGTACGGCTGCCAGAGGGAGAAGCTTTACAGTGTCTTACAGAGAGGGCCATTAACTGGCAGGGCAAAGCCAAACAGGCGTTAGACACTCCAGAAGTACAGGGGGCACTAGAAAGACTGCAACAAGTAGAGGATGAAATGGTCAGTATAAAAGAGGAAGAACCAGAGGAGAAAAAGAAATGGAATGGAGATACTGTAATTGTGCTTTCTGACTCGGAGGAAGCAGAAGATGGTGTTATCGATCTGACGGAGGATGGGAACTCGCCAAAAAAGAGTGAAAAGAACGGCGTTAATGGTACACAGGTGAGCTTGTGCGATTGTACGTAAAGGAATCCACAATACACACCTTTTCCACCAAGGCAGTTTGAGTGCTAGTTCAGAGACAGAGCATAGTTCCAAATTGGTTCTTTGACTTTGGACAGCAAAATATTGCTGGGCTAGAAGAAAGAACCCCTTGTATTGGGGGGCTCAGGCTGGGGTTACGATGATCAATTAAATGAATAAACTGTTTTGACTACCATTTTTGAATTCGCAGAAGAACACAATGATAAACACGCTATTCTCATCTATAATCTCTGCCTATAGAAATTATTGCTAGTTGCACTAACACTTTGAATCAGGTTTTCCACAGATAATGGAATTTCTGCAATGTCATGGAATTTTAAAAGGTCTATTCCAGAATTGTATATATTTTTTGTCCTAGTCATGGAATATCAGGGATTTTTTGGAATGTCAGGGACCTCCTATTTATAAATATATATTTATTGTGCCTATTGTTATGGTTAGGATATTTTCATTTATTTTTTTTCCACTTGTCAACTGCCAATCAAATGCAGGCACCAGACTCTAGTTATTGTATGTGGGTGTTTTTTTCCTGCTTGGTGCTCAACCAGTTCCTCCTGCATTTTGTGGGGCAGAAAATCGGATTATTGTAGTCCAAAATTACTAATTAATTTTGTTGTGACCTTTCTCTTTACATTGATAGAAACTATATAAATCAGACCCCCTGTTTTTTTTTTTTTTTTGCAATTTAAAAATGTCTGATTTTGTGATGGTAATTGCCAGAAATTTGCGGACAATTTTGCGATTAAAATAGCATACAAATATAAAAAATTTGATATTATATTATTATATATACATCTCATCTTATATTATGTAGCCTATTATGTTAGATGTGCAATCTGACACAATGACACAAATCATAAAAATAGAGCTTCTTTATTTTGGTCTTTTGTCAAACAGTTAGATCTAAAACATTCGGGATTAAGCCAAAGGTAGGTTTATAACACCTATTTTATCCACGATCTTACTTTCTCTCTCTCAGATTTTACTTCCCGAGCCATCTGACATCATGTACCTCACTCAGGACATGCATTAGGGCTTTCCCTACCATAATACACCTAAAACACGGATTGCCTTAACTCGTAAATGGCAAGGAAGTGTTTTCTTTCGTTAACTGCAGGGAAAGAGTTAAACAAAATAATTTATCGATTTGACGCTCATCAAAATACCAGCCATACATGCAAAGCACAAATAATGTCCTTCAATTTGGTCACATCCAGCAGCCTTGAACCAATCTCCATCATTATAAGCTGCTTGCTTTTCTGTTTGTTCCATTACTCCGTTTGTTAGATGTTTGCTCACACTTTCGAACTCGGGTCGCCGTGAGCACAGAGTGCATGTGTCGACGCACTAACCACTACACCACTGGCGCAGACGATTTTTCGAGAGATACATCCAGTGTGCACAACGTCTCTAAGTCATGTAAAACAATTAATTGCAAACTGAAATAAATCTAATTTGACTATATGATTTGGAAGTGGATGTTTTATTAGATTTACATTTTTTTGTGTAGGTTCACAAAGTGGTTGTTCAACCAAAAATGTGAAAGTGCATTTAATATTTACTCACCATTAATTGGGTATAAACCTTTTTGCTTGATCTCTAGCATGTAAAAAAAACTTAAGACTTATCAGAAAAACCAGCTCCAACTCTGCAATGGCTCTAGCTCTGAACTAGCCCCAGTTTCATGCTTGTGGAAAAGGGTTATAAGTCTAGCCATCTTTTCTTGTTAGTTAACAAAAACATGTCTGTCTTCTGTACAGTCTGGCTGTGAGAATGGAATTGGCAGAAAGTTGAGCACACGTGAAGTTACAGGTTTGTTCGTTTGCTAGATTCCCTGATGTTGGTTTTCCAAGTATTGCTTTTAGTCATTTTTAACCCTGTGGCTTTTATTAGGGGTGGAGTCTCTGTTGTCACTAGTGCCGAGTCTTAAAGGGCCAGTGGTGGAGCTGAACACATCCGTCAGAGCACAGCTGGAGGAGCTTCAGCTTGAAGGAGACCTGCTGGAGGTCACGCTTGACCAGACCCACACTATTTACCGCATCCTGCAGGCAGCATCACAGCCACCACAGGACACCCTGCGGACACTCATACAGGTGAGGGAAGAGTGCTTCACATCTCTAGATTTGTGCTGTGGAGACCAAATTCTTATGTCAGGATACAGTGCTAAGGGGAGAAGTCAAAACCTACAATATTGCATAGGTTGTCCTCAGATTTTCAAATTTTTTCTTTTTTATAATAATGTTTGATTCACGAATAAAATTAAATCTGTGGTACACAAATGAACAGGACACACTCACATTCACACCTATGTAGTAACGATATAGACATATACACTGCTTCCAAATTGGTATTTTTAGTGTGTAATTCACATAGAACTAAGTTATATTTTCACAGACCTTCTTTTACTTGAGGAATTGAAAATAAATGCATAAATAAATGTACAGAAACGTGTCATTTGTTTGTTTTGGTTGTTTTCATTTTAATCGTTTCATGATGATGCGATGGTGTGCTTTATCTGCCTCTCTAATTCCTGCTGAACTGGGCGGGTTGTGTGATGTTTGATTCGGGGGACGTTCTGGAGGCGGGGTTTGCATGATGCGCTGCGAGCTACTAGCCCGACAGTGCTCATGCTCCCGGGTTATTGGCACGGCCCGGCCCAATAAAAGCCTTGGCTCGCACTGGCCTAACAGTGGAAATGCAGCTAATAATTTTTGAAGCTTTCAGAAGCACATAACTTTGTCATAAAACTAAACCCATACATTGCTAGTGGTTAGTGCATGTTTTTAAGGTAATCAATGAGTTTTTGTAACAAAAATGTTGCATAATTTTAAATTGTAAATTCAAATCACTTTTTCCGTTTGCTGCTGTATTTGCATTCTTGACTGAACTTCTCGGCTAATCTCTTGACTTGACATATGATACATAATGTAAGATGTGTTCTTAGCAGAAACTCCAATGAGAGTAGACAAACAAGGTTAACTAAACCCTGGTAAGAAATTGGAAGTGGAAACGAGAAGTTAAAATGTTAAAGGGTTTCACTGTTCGTCATTGTCTTGTGTTGTAAGTAGTTAATGTGAGCGGTTCACCAATAAGCTTTATACACAGGCTTATACAATAAGCAACAATAAACTTTATTCATTTCGGTAAGACAAACCGTTCACTTCCAGTGAACTGTCATGCCATCATAAACTCTGTGCTTAAGATCTTCATTGTTCAAACTCTGACCCTGACTGCAAGATTGAGACACAATATAATAAGGTTCTCTTGCCAGACAAGAACTACAGCATCAAGTTCCATTGTGCCATGCCATTTCTTTAAAATATAAACATTTATTGTACCACAATATTCTTGAGTTTTCAGTGCTCAGCCACTGCTCCTTCAGAAAGCTCACATTTTAAACATCTTATTCTTCACATATGAGTGGAGACTTTCGGTCTCAATCCCTTTCATTGATTTCTAGATTTTAAAAATGGCTTGTTATGCTTATTGATGTTACAAACTAATATTTTATGATTGTGTTCTACTTTTTATGTATAGTCATGAACACACTTGTTTGTAGAGCAAATAGTTTGACCCATAGGCAACTGAATCGGAAGTTCTATAACAATTGCAAAAACGAGCGCACTTCCACATCATAGAATAGGGTCAGTATTTTGACTCTGTTAGGGTGCTTTTACATCTGTGGCTAGGTTCATTTGCTTCAGATCAAGAGCAACAAATGATACATTGTCGCATTTTTCAGCATTTTAGGTTTCTTTACAACACATTTATTGCTCTGGTCTGAACCAGTTGAAACAAACCAAAAATGCAGTCCTGTGGTATCATCCATATCAGTTGTTGACCAGATATCTCCTAAAGTGCTTTTTAGTTGGTCAGATTTAACTTGCATGAAAATTCCTAACTCCCTAAAAGTAAACCGAGAGGATGAAAAGAGAGCTGTTGTTGGAGCACTGAAAACAAATACGTGCCCTTATCACATAAAACACAGCACAGCTGACTACTGCAGATGATTTAGTCCGAGAGTGTGCAGTACTTTTTGCAATTGGGTCTCTTTGAATTTGGATCATGTTCTCACCACAAACGAACCGATTCAGTCTTTGTTTAAAAAGCGTACTAAGGCGGCCTTTACAAGAGGGTCTCAGTACTCTTGTTAGGTCTAATTTTGGTGTCTTGCATTATATGTTGAGTCAAAGATCAACCAAGAAGTTGTCTAGACATTTAGCTGCCACCAGAAGTCAGTGATTTGAGTTCATAATTATACATTTAGAAATATTTTTGATACAACAACACATTGATCTGGTTTATAAGATACACGTTTTCCCCCTGGCAGTATATGGCTTAGTGTAACAACAAATTGATGTGCTCTTGTAAGCTTTAAAAAAGAGCCACTACTAAAAACTATTATAGAGCATGGAAGAGCCAGTGTAAAATTAAGGGGACCTATTAAGCGTCACTTGTATAAAGAGTTTACCACAGTTGTGTAGCAACAATGTGTGAACATCCAGCCTCTAAAAATGTATTAAATTTTTTCTAATCACACTGTATAAAAGCAGAAACGCTTTATTTGACATTCTCTTATTGTACATGTAATCTTTAATGGAACATCTCCCTCATTGCCGTAGACAGTCCTGAGTGAGAAGCAGCCATCCGCTGTTAGAGTTTTCGCACCATACCTTCTTCCAAAGATAATGTCAGTGACGAATTATAAATGTGGAGTTTTAGGATGCACAAATGAGCACTAGTCTTCATAGACTGCCTTCTGAGAGCATTCGTTGGCTCTGCCCTCTTCTAAAAAGAGGGCTGGAAGCAAAATCTCATTTGAACTTACAGCAAAAGTCACCAAAACAGCATTATTGGTATAAAATCCTAAAAGGGTCTGTTTCAAATAGTTATAAAACATTATTTGTGTTGTATTTTGAGCTGGAACTTCATGTACACCCTCTAGGGACATCACATCTTGTAAAACAAGGGGCATAATACGCCTATTTCACGCGGCCGCCATTTTAAAACACGAAAGCGAGGCTGCTGTGGGAAGAAACCCGGAAGTATAGGATCAGCACTGTAAACATTGCAGCAATATGCTGTGTACTACAAGCCTCCAGCTGTTGCCGCGATTTGAAAATGCAGATGTGGTGTAAACATCACTTTAATATTGTTCAGTTTAATTTAAACAATTAAAACAATATTAGGCATCAAACATCATCACAGTCTCTTTAAGAGTAATACACTTAAGTGTCCTCCTAGGCTTCAGTTCATGGCAGCAGGTTAACACTGTGAGGACGCTTCCCTGCTTCAGCCTATGTAACCCGGTAAGCGATAAAGCAATGAAGTCCTCTGTAGCACACCCTCGTGTTGTCTTCAACAGTGTTGTCCTGGTAATAAAGTTTTAAAAATGTCCATTTCCCGCTAAAATTTAAGTGCTGCTGAGCGCTTTCTTAAACAGCACTGATTTGCCATAGTATTCACCAGTGATCAACAGAAAGGACTCTGATTGGCTGTGAAGGTCATAAGTTCACCGCTCTTCACAGATCGCAAACAGATAGACGGACATTGGAGTGTTTTAAAGCCGTGAAGATCAGTCGATTCATCTGCGGATCGCTCGGCTGTGTTTGCACTTGGTAAACATCGGTGAAGAGCGATGAACTGATGACCTTCAAGTCCAATCACAGTCTTTTCTGTCACCATGGCAAATCAGAGCTATTTAAGAACGTCATCAACAGTGCTTAAATGTTAACGGAAAATGGGCGTTTTTTTTTTTTTTTAAGTACCGAAATTTTGGATCGTGACATGTCTAATATGGTAAAAAGAATCAGTTCATTAACTTGAGTTTAGAGTTGGCCTCTAAAATGTGTGTTTGGGAAAAATAACGTTAGCTAACAAGTGCCATTTCCCTTAACTTAGCTGAAAATAAGGTCCGATATCCCTTTTTATTTTCACTATTCATTCAGAACGGACCTTCGGGTCACTTGGAAGGTGGCGAAAGTATAAATTTGTGTCACTTTCTCTTTGCTAATAAGATATACAGCCAGGTACACAACATTCCTGTGTGACTCCTCTGTGTGACTCCTGTGTGATACGTCCGGGTTTCTTCCTACCGCAGCCTCGATTTTGTTGTTTAAAATGGTGGCCACGTGAAATCAGTCTATAGGTCCCCTACAAGAAAATTATGGGGTAACTTTCCTTCATGGCTGCCCTTTCCGGCTCGCTACCTACTCTGTGTTGACTGGGTTTGTGTTTCAGATTGAACTGCAGGAGCAGAGAAGCTCAGGTCGTGGCAACAAGTCGAAAGACTCCAAGAGGAAGAGAAAGAGCCAGAAAACCGAAGGCGAGCCGAAATCCACAGAGGCTTCAGACTGCAAGAAGACGAAAGCCCTCAATCACAGCCCACCTACAGACACACACAGAGGTACAAAACTCTCCACTCTTCATCCGTGAGAGCCATCTGTCGTCTGTGAAAGAAACAAACGCCTCTGTTCTTCCCTTGCAGATGTTGTGATGTTTTCCTGAAGCTGTGGAGGAGCCGATGGAGAACCATGAACCACAGAGACAGAAAAGCGCAGGGCTCAGGCTCATTCCCCCACATAATAAGCTCACGTTAATGTTTCTTTTCAACCCATCAAATGGATGATCCTGACCATACTAACCACTGCACTTTTTCTGTTTGTTTTGTTTTCTCCTCCGTTTGTGTCTGTTCACTCCCCTCATCCTGAACAGTGCACTGGCGCAGGCGGTTAATTCCGTTTCTGTTAGAGGAGGGATAAAACGGGATTCGCCCTGCGGTTAAGCTGTCTTGACTTTACAGTATAGATGTACCAAACTGTTCTTAACGCCAATGCCGTGTGCTGCATAAAATGACTTGTCCAGGTATACACACGTTCACACACACACATACTCGGCGGGGCAGAATGGGAGACTGGCATTGGCTGCCACGATGACACCGTATTCTTTTTGTACAGAGTCTCACGTTTTTGTCTGGGAGGCTCGACGTTGTGAATAAACTAGTACAATATTTTGAAAGTGTGACGGAAAAAACAAAGGCATTTACGTTCTGGTGCTACTTTCCTAAGATAGGTTCCTGCATAGTCCTTTTCCACTTCTTCATTGTCATTTCCTTTCAGTGCTTCTGTTGTGTCTCTTAAGCTTCCTGCTGTCCTCTCCTGTTCCTCTCCACACAGCTGTACAAACTCTCACTTTAACTCCCTTTATGTCCATCTTCTTTGTCACTGGGGTTCTAATAATTCTATTATTATTCTATTATTATTATTATTATTATTGGTATTGCTATTGCAGACACGCGCTGTCGTGGGTTTGTGTATAAACATTTTCATTTCCATGTTGCCTTTGTTTCTTTTCACTCTTGTTAGAAAATAAAAGTTTAGAATTGTTTTAGGAATCGCTTTCATTTACTGTGAGGCACTTTGAGTTTCAGGAGTCTTCGGTTAGAGGAGCGTTAGTGAGGAAGATGCTTAAAGGTATGAATGTTTGCTGTAAATTCACACTCAGCTATAAAAAAATGTACTTGACTTTTTTCTTTAAAGAGCCCCTATTATACATTAAAAAGGGTCATATTTTGGTTTTGGGGTCTCCAACAACAGGCTTATATGCATGCAAGGTCAAAAAACAATTTCATTGTCTTATAATATGCATTTATCTTTACCTAATTAGCCCAGCGACTCCCATATGATTCATCCAGCGATTAATTTGTTCCCAAACCCCTCCTTAGCACGATGCTAATCTGTGCTGATTGGTCCGATGGCCCAGTCTGTTGCGATTGATTGGTCTTCTTGCAGTCTGAAAATTACCTGAACACAGCACAAGGCTGGGGCTATAATGCTGAGGTATTTTTGCAAAAATAAACCTCAACCACTGACTCTTCAAAGCCTTATCGTTGGGTAGGGAAAATAACAGTAACTTTTCCTCACACTTCAGAGCACAGCGTCTTCGCAGCTTGAGTTAACCGAAATCTGCTACAGTGTTTGTGGGCGTTCAGTTTTCCCAGGTCTGTGCATGCAACAGCTGGGCAGGGCTTGAGTTCCGACGTCACGTGGGCACGACTAAAGATTTGTTACCCCCATGATTCATTTATAGATGAATCAATAATTTGAAACATGGCACACTTTAGATTTAAGCCTTCACTTCACTTAGAGCTGTTACACACGGCATGGAAGGTCATTTTCAAAAACCCATAATAGGGGCTCTTTAACAGAACATGAGTGAATTTGGTTTTCGTGATGATAAATATGCAGCGGGGTGTCAACGGGGTCTTAAAAAGTCTTCATTTCAAAAACTAAATTTTAGGCCTTAAAAATTCTTAAATTCACTGAAATATTGTCTTGTAGTTCTTAAACCATTTTACATGAGTCTTAATTTACTTGTATATGCTGAACACTGTATATATACAGCTAGGGTCAGCCTGTTTTGACCCATTATATAAAATGTGGTTAAGAAATAACTAATTAGAATTATTTTCTTTGAAGTGGCAGGTACACTTTTTTTTTTTTTTCTTTTGTGCCATTTAAAAAAATCCTTAACGTTTAGCCTTAAGTCTGAAATTCTTTGTGGTCTTAAAGTGTCTTAAATTTGACTTTGTGAAACCTGCAGAAACCCTGAGCAGGCGCAAACTACCATGTGAGCTGATGGGTATTTTTAATGTTCATTTTTGATAAATGCAACACTTCCTCCGTCTTCCTTTTCCACAAATACAGTAGCATCAGCTCATCTGTAAGTTTGTTCCAGAACATTAGTGTATTGTAAAAAAAAAAAAAAAAGTATTTTCACCAGCAAAAACAATGTTTTTAAATGGATGGTTCACTCAAACATTTTTATTTACTCGCTCTTTATCCAGAAGTGGGTCTGAAGTTTTGAATATCTTCTTTTGAAGATGGATGGATGGATGGATGGATGGATAGATAGATATAAATAAATATAGAAATATGTAGAAGAAAGCTGAACGCCTATAACTCTGGGCCTGCAACGTTTAGCTTCAACCCTAATGAAACACACCTGAACCGATTAATTAGGACCTGAACAGCACTTGATAATTACAGGCACGTGTGTTTGATATGGATTGATACTGAAATCTGCAGGAAGGTACTGTAGTGCAGATTTCCAGCAACAGGGTTAAGCACCCCTGCGGTGGCCACTTCTATAGTCGGAAAAACAAACATTGGATGGCAATGGTTACATGAATTCTGCTTTTTTTCTTTTTTTTTTTTTTCCTCCTCCAAAATATTTTCCGTTGTGTTTTATAGAAGACACTCGTAACTGTTTGAAACTAGGGTGAGTAAATGACAGAATTTACTTTTTTAATTAGCTATCCCTTTAATGCCGAGTTTAGCCTCGATTTTGACAAATCTCCGACAAATGCCTCAAATCACAGGTAAATCGATGCTCGTTAATGTGAGTAACAATCACAGCATGAACTATCAAGGATGCGATTTGAGAGAATCGCCACTGAGTCGCCGACGCCCGTGAGATATTTGGCATGCTAAATATCTGGTGCTTGTGCTCTGATTGAAAATAACATCGGTGATCTCCTACAGCCAATGAGAGAGCAGCATTTACTAGCGTGGGTACCTGCAGGCCAGCGGGATGGTGGGGGAGAAGTTAAAACGCTCTTTCAGGTTTGGACCCAAGAAATTGAGGAAAAACTAGTGGAAATTTGGCAGGAGCACTCGTGTCTGTTTGACGTGTCATCTGATCAATACCACAATTGGGTCGAAAAGTAAATAAATTTTTTTTTTTTTAAAGTTGAGAAATTGGTAATTCTCATCAAAAGTCAGGTGAGCAACATAAGTAGCTAAATTTTCTGAAACTAAAGCCTTCTTTTTCTCATTATGTAGTTAATAACGAAAGATATATTATGTGACCCCGCACTGTTTCCATGTCACTTCTCGCATGTGTTTGGTTGTGAGACGTAGTTTGGACAAAGTTGTGGTGATTCTTCCTATTTTAAAGTCATGCAGTGTGAACTCTCCTGTCGCCAGTCCATCCTACAGTATAAACCGCATCGACAGAAAGCTAACCCAGATAGTCATACAGTGTGAAAACATCCGAGACGCTGCTCGCTGCAGAGCCATTTGAGCTCCAGCGAGGGGGAGCTTGAGCTCCTCCTCCTGTAAGCTGTTTTAATCAGGTTTTAATGCGTACACCCACCCCACCCCTAACCCCCAGTGACATCACTCGTAGAAGAAGCGCAAGGAAGGAGGAGCTGGAGCTCAGCTCTGCCCAAGTGGCTCTGCAGTGAGCACCACTTGAAACATCCGTGACACGACTACTTTGAAAATCATGCAGTCTGAACTCGGCATAAGTTATTTCTATCTTTTGCTGTAGTGTCAAATTACAAACATCATTTGTTACTATAAAGTGTAATAATCCAGTGAGATTTTTGCACAATGAGTCTGACAGCAGCCAGTGCTCCACACAGAGATCTGAACATCATCTAGGTCCACCAGCACTGCATGTTTTGGATGTCTTTATATGTTACACCCATTACAGGTCTTTCAGTTTCTGCTGATGATTTGAATCAGGTGTGTTAAGAAGATGTGCAGAGCTTGTGCTCCTCCAGGAATGTGATTGAGAAACACTGATCTAGCTCATCTGGAAAGACACTTGCACATATGTGGTGGTTGCACCAAACGGTAACTTAATTTACTTAAATGCTAAAGAAAGTCTATTAAAACAGTACTGTAGCATTGCACGTAGATTTCCTGAAGCGTCTGAGATGTTGCCACAGATCTGGATTCAGTCAGTCTTGAGTTTCTTCATTATGATGGTGAGATCAGATCTCTGGCTGCTGTCTTATTCATTGTACATGCAGAAATCTATTCATCTTATTACAGTGAATAGCAGAAAATAATGTTTGTAAATGTAAACTGGTATTTGACACACTAAAGCAAAAGAAACAATTGACAATCTTTGTTGATAAATACTAGTAACTTGTATATGCAGTCTGAACCATTTGCCAAGGTTTGTTCAGTGTCTTGCAAAGACTTTTATTTTTTTTATTTTTTAAATGTAGCCACTTCACAGTTTCAGCTCTGTAATTTTAGCAATGTACTAAAGAAAAGTCACCTCCTGAAATTCTGAGACTTCTGAGTGTAGTTTTGTGTATTTGAGAGTACTGAGCTTTACAAAAATCTTGTCAGCTAAATGATGTAAGTGCTAATTAAGGTTAGACAAAAGCAAAGACTTAATTAAACATTTATTTAGAGCTCTTTACATGTAATTTAATCATGTAGGAATTACAAAATATAGAGGGATTCATAAGAGCTTCATAAAAAAACAGGATATTTTTCAGTTTCAACTCATCCCTGATTAAGAAAAAGTGTTGTATGTAGGAATTAATAAAAGCCCTTCACAACCCAGTGAACAGCACTGGCCAGTGCAAACAAAATGACAACAAAAACAAAATAATCATGGTCCCTTTTTCATCATAAACAGAACAACAAAAAATGATGTTTAAACTCAATCTAAAACTGACGTTGATGCTGTCAAAGGCAACATTAGAATGGTTAAAAGTATATCATTAAAATTGCATTTTATCCTAAATGATCATATTCTGGGTGTTTTACGCATCTTGTCTGTCAAGAAGACTGTCCAGAAGCTTCTCACACATGTAGAGACATCGAGGAATGTGGAAGAAGCCTGTATGGTGGGGAAAAAGGGGTAAATATTGAACAAGCTTGTGTTAAAACAATGAGAAGGCATCATTTCTTCAGTGCGTTTAAATACCATGTTAAATGATAATTGGCCAGATAGATTTTTATTTTGTGGGACATATTCAAGCAGGTAGTAGAAAAACCTATAGCAGAAGTCTGTTTCCGAAAGCAGGTTAAGTCTTAATTCTGAAATGAGAGATACTGGCTTTTCTCTTTTAAAATGGTAGCTATCTCAAACCTGAGAAAGCAGGGCGAGTTGGTTCCATCTCTGAAACAGAGTTCACTTTAACTGAGTTATTATGGTAACATACTTTAAACCCATCCTGATCTGAAGCACGTTTACTTTGGTAAACCCAGATGTGTTTTGTTGATTAAGCAAATATGTGTTCTTATAGTAGATATAAAGCAATATATGCAAATCACACATTTAAGTTCATGTTTGTATTTTTATTTAAAAAATGTTTCCAAAATTGCAAAAATTACTTGACATTCATTTACAACCATTAAAACGACATATATATAAAATACATGCATACATATAGATCACAATTTTCTATTCATTTATTAATTAAATATTTTCTTCAGCTAAAAGACTGAAATTGCTTGTTTTATAGAGGAGCCTTGAGATGAGGTGGCTGTGTCTTCAAAAAATTCCACAATTTCTTCTCAAATTAAATCGACTGTTAAATGAATACGGTTTAATGTATTTACTAGCAATTATAAACCAAATCTGCATTTTTTTGGAATGTGAAGTTTTTATTTAATAAGACAACTTGTTTCACATTGGCTAGAAGTAATTCAGTCTGAATATTTAAATATAACTGTATATAAACAGTAGGTTCAATAATTTACTGTTCTGAAAGTTTACCTCATACGTTGTAACTGTGGTTAAAAATTAACCCGTTTATGTACTGACTTGCGGGAACTTTCTATAATAGCTTTTCACCTTTTTTATGGATTTATGTGACTATAGTCACCATAGTTGCAGTCATACTGGAGGAAAAGTATGTGGATTACTTTATTTAGGTACTGTTGCCATGGTAAATTACACAAGAATCAAATCAGGGCTCAATTGATCATGGTTTTTTTATAGTCATGCATTTGATTGACCGAATCAACCTTTCTGAAACCAAAAATTCTGAGTTGGTTAATTTAACTGATTAGGTTGAGTTGATTTACCATATTGGTTGAAACCCCATATTAAACAGGCCTCAGGTGAACGATAAATTGTGACTGGTGGAAAGTAATTTCTCCACGGCTTCTCACCTTTAAAGGGGCCTCCTTTAAAATCCAGCACAACTTCCCCTTGACGATTCAGATATCCAAACCACTCGCCCTGCTCCTCATCAGAAAACTGAAGCAAAAAACAAAGTACAAGGCATTTGAACATTTCGTCAGTAAATACTGAAATGCGTGTGAAATAGATGTCTTACGTGTTTGAAGGTGTAGTTGTAGATCAATCTGAAGCGTTCCAGTAGCACAGGCTCTTTACTGTGACTGTAGGCCATCAAGTAGGCAATCAGAGCTTCACAGTGAGGCCACCACAGCTTCATATTCCACTCTAACTGTTCACACACACAAATGCATATTAGTACAGAATTCTATTCTGAAAAGCTCCCACTTGCCTTGTCCATCACATGAAATGAAGCCTATTGAAGAGCCCTTAGAAGTAGCTAGCTTTAAACACTTTTGTGCCATTGATTTTTCCAATTTGAAACCAAGCTATAAAGAATAATTCACCCAAAAATGACAATTCTGACAATTTACTCAACCTCTCGCTCCATACCAGTTTGTTTTCTTTCTCGCGTTGAATACAAAAGATATATATACAAAACAATGTTGGTGGGGAAAAAACAACCATTGACTTCTATAGTCATTTTTGTTCCCACTACAGATATCAATGAGTGCTCGTTCCCAACATTTATCACATCTTGTTTTCTGTTCTACAGAAGAACAAACTCTATAAAGGTTTGGAACCACTTGAATGCAAGTAAATAATGAGAAAATGTTCATTTTGGGGTGAACTGACTCTTTAGCTGTTCATAATTGTTTAATTGTTGGGGGGAACTATCCTTTGGTCAGGACTTCTAGCACTAAACCAAATCTTTTGAAGATGCCTTCATGGATTTGTCTTTAACTGCACTTGGCTAATCTCACTGACTTGATTTCTTCCATCACTACTACTCTATCCAACTAATAGAGTCTAACCTGAGTCGGACAATGGCCATCTACATCCAGGAAATAGAAAAGACCGCCATGCTGTTTGTCCCATCCAGCGAAGAATGGAACCTCCATAAACTTCTCCACTGCAGTCTTCTGCAGCTGAACATCTCCTTTTGTGAGCGCATACTTCAGCAGGAACCATCCAGCTTCAAGAGCATGACCTTGAGAAACACAGCACAGAATGATCATGCTGAATTTATTCCAACAGACTCAAACCAAGCAAATCCTTAAAGAGAACACACAATAATCAATATGTTATTATGACGTCAATGATTGTTTTATTTTGAAATGATCCATTACCAGGGTTCTGCAACCGCCCTTGACACCCAGGAAGCTCCTTTCCATTCAAAGTGACATTTTCCAAAATGGCTTTTCCATCTCTCTGAGATGAAAGAATTTTGGATTATTTATCATTCTGCTTCATCTCAGAATTTCCATTACTTTGCTATTTGATGCACTGAAGACGGTTCACACAAATAAGAAAATTATGTTATTAATTACTCAAATACTCCAATTTTCTGAGATCTTCGAATCATCTTCAGTCATTCAACGGATAATTTAGTTTACCCAATGCACATGTATCGTATGTCTTTGGACTGTGGAGGAAACGAGTACCTGGAGAAAACCCACGCGAACATGGGGAGAACATGCAAACTGAAATGCCAACTAACCCAGCCGAGGCTTAAACCAGCGATCTTCTTGCTGTGAGACGATCATGCTACTGTGACGCCCATTCAAATCATCTTCAGAACACAAATTAAGATATGTTAGATCAGGGGTTCCCAAACTTTTTCTTATGAAGGGCCAAAAGCCTAACTTGATTGAGGGCTGTGGGCCAACGGTAAATTTATCAAACTGTATTACAATACTGTATTACAATACAATACATGGTGATTTCCTCATTTGCTACAAAATAAATAGAAAACACTAATATTATATTTTTTAACGAACCTTTTATAATGAAAACATAAGAATTCCATTTAAGTTTAATGCTGAATACTCTAGTCAAGCTGCACCTGCCTTTGCCTTGATTTGCTTACTGTTGCTCAATGGATAGACCACAATTCAGAAGTCCTCAGCATGTTAATTTTTTTATTTTTTATTTATTTATTTTTATAGCACTTTTCTGAACACTTAAAGCGCATTTACACATTGGGGCAATCTCCTCATCCACCACCAGTGTGCAGCATTCACCTGGATGATGCGACAACAGCCATAATGCGCCAGACCAGCTGATTGGTGGAGATGAGACAGAGTGATGAAGCCAATTATGATTATAGGGATGGTTAGGAGTCCATGATGGACAGGGGCCAGTGGTTAAACCCCCTTTTTTTTCAAAGGACATCCTGGGATTTTTAATGACCACAGAGAGTCAGGACCTCGGTTTAAAGTCTCATCCGAAAGATGGCGCTCACTGAACAGTATAGAGCCCCCTTTACTATACTAGGGCATTAGGACCCACACAAACCGCAGGTTGAGCGCCCCCTGCTGGTCTCACTAACACCACTTCCAGCAGCAAGGTAGCTTTCTCATGTGGTCTCCCATCCAGGTACTGACCGGGCACAGCCCTGCTTAGCTTCAGTGGGTGACCGTGTGAGAGCTAGCTGCTGGCAATTTACTACAATTGATTGAAAAAATTTTTTTTTTGTACCTTAAAAATAAAACTAACAAATGAAAAGTTGTTAAAATAGACATGACATTGTGTATTAAAAGGCATTAACCCCAGCCCTTCCCCAAATTCTCTCTCTCCTATCAACTGGAATAGTGGGCCAAATCAAAGATTACCATGGGCCAACTTTGGCATGCGGGCCCTAGTTTGGGCATATCTGTTTTAGATAAAATATGAGAACTCCCTCAACCTCCATCGATAGCAATGATCAAAAGACATTCAAAGTCTAGAAAAGGAACCAAAACAGTGTCAAAATATTCCATGTGAATTTAGTGGTTTAACTGTAATCATACGAAGCTCTAAAAACACTTTTGTGCAGCACACACAAAAAAAACCCAGTGAATACAACCAGTGGCGGTTCTAGTTTAAATGGCACCCTGGGCGAGATCCCCCCCACCCCAATTCCCCCGAGAAATAAAGACTTGACTTTTTATTACTGTCATTGACATACATGTAATTGTCTCAAACTATTCAGACAACATACTAACATCTTTACTAATAATAAATATATTAAATTATTTTCAGTAAACATAACTCTTTATTTGTATTTATTAAAAATATAATAATAATAATAATTATTATTATAATTATACAATGATTCTAAATAAATAACAGAAAACAATCCAAAATTTAACTGGAAAACAATGTAGACACGACTGGAGTGATATGCTAAGATCACTTAATCTTTTGCATGAATATTATGACAATCTATGACAAAATCTATAGAATACAGAAAAATATGTTTTATATTTCTTTAATTATCTGTTGTGTTAGACCCAACTTAGTCCCACACGGAATCTGTGCACGCAGATTTTTAGCCCGTCATTGATTGTTTATTTACTTGTGTAATTTATATTTATTCAGTTTTTAAATTGTTTTCAGTAATAATATTGACAAATACTAAAATTGAAATTACAGTTTGTAAAGCAATATTTTCTATTTATGTTGTCCTTTAGTAGAGATATTATATGAGTGACTTGCTTTGTTTACCAAATAAAGTGGATCTAATTGGATTTGCATGGTAAACATTGAATAAAAGTTAAAGTATTTTTTATTTAATATATATAGTTTTTAGTTATGATTCTCCCAAAATCATTCCACATAAATCCGCAGATTTTTTACTAAATTCTCAGCAGAAATAGCAAAAAATGTCCGCAGATGTCTGGCCCTACTTATGATCAAGAACTAATTTAAAGTCTTACCTCCCTGACTCATCGTCTCTCCTTTCTGCTTCATAGCTATGCTTAGCCAAAATAAAGTCATCATCATATTATTTATATAACTCATATTTTATACAGTATAACATGTATAACAACTTATTTAATATATATAACTTTAGTTTTGTTGATTTGCAACACTCGCTGCGTGCCAACATCTCTGCATAAAAGGCTGTCACTTTGGTTTCACAGTGCATGAGTGGCACGTATTTTATCGGTGTGCAACCGGGATGCATCAGTTTGATAGAGTAACAAACGTGCGCACGGAAAAGATGGCAAATGTTAATGGCCCCTAACGTCTTTATTCTGTGTGATTACTCTAATATATGCATAAAGTAAATCATATCTCAAAGCTTTTACTGGGGCACGGTTTCCTTTTTTTTTTTTTGCACTGTCTCCCCTTGCGGTCCCTAGTAAAATGCCTAAATCCACCACTGAATACAACTTTGTTTGCCTATATTTTCTCTCCTAGCGTCAGGTCATGGTGTGCATTTATTACATGCAGTACAACATATTGAAAATAGTGTCAGCAGTGTGACACACACTAGTGCTGTATTGCCAATAGTAAATGCGCACCTTAATATGGTCTCTGATATGTTAGCCATTGATAGACAATGTTGACAGTTTTTGGCAGACAAAAGTGATCTTGGGGGTTTGAATGATTGCAGTCACACAGAATGTTTTGAGAAGGTTTTGTTTCCTTTTCTGGACTTTGAAGATCTTGTGATCATTGTTATGTGATCATTGAGCTCTCAGATTTCATCTAAAATATCTTAATTTGTGTACTGAAGATGAATGATGGTGTCAAAATTATTGTAATGATATAAGAGTGAGTAATTAATAACAGAATTTCATTTTTTGGTGAATTAATCCTTTAAGCTTGGTGAAGGCTCGTATTTTACGTTTACTGACCTGTATATGCTGTAGAATCTGTTCCACACACCATTCACTCAGGTCGTTGTACTTTTCTGCAACCTCCGTTCTATCCTCTGTCAGCTGATCTACCAAGCACAGGAGCATCATGGGAACTGCCATGCTATTGACAGGTGGATCCCCAGGAAGTTGAGGACGGCCGAGAGATGATGAATCGGTTTGAACCCATAACACCAGCTGATCCATCATGCTCTCGGCATCTGCCTAGGGTGAACAGGGGCAAACATTTGGCAATCCAATCATTAAATATATAAACCTAATACATAAACAGAAGTTTGAGCTTCAAGATGCCTCTCATATGGAGAATGAAGTCACATGCATTGCTCAGGTGTGAGTTTTTCACAGACTTCAACAGTAAAAAATCTTGATGGTTCTGTGGGTCTTGTCTATCAAATCTGATCTTTATTTTGTATTTTATATTGGATTCAGGTCAGATGATTGGCTGGGCCATTCTACAGCTTGTTTTTCTTTCTCTGAAAGCATTTGAGAGTTTCCTTGGCTGTGTTTTGGATCATTGTCTTGTTGAAATGTCCACTCTGGTTTCATTTTCATCATCCTGCTAATGTAGATGTTGGACTGAAGCAGCTACTATTCAATTACAATGAGGACAAGGGCAAAGAGTTGCTGAAGAACTACTGAGATTTCAGCTGCTGTCACTGCCTTTCTTCATATGTTCAATACTATTTTTGTGTCATTTCATTCTATTACACATAACTTAATTTGTAAAGTAATTAGGTGAATTTTCTTTGCATATATGAATTTATTTGGAGGTTATCAACATCTGGTAAAAATTTCAAGTCAACAGTACCTTAGAAATGTGTTTTCTGAGAAAAATGGTGACATGTTGAATACTTATTTCCCCTATTTGTATATGACGTCATATGTTTTAGGTGACATGCTGGCTAATAGTTTTACCTGCATCACTTTGTCTTGTGTAATCCTGGACAGCTCGTCCATGGCCATCACATAAAAACATTCACTGAATATTGTTCTCTGAACCTTCACTGCTCGACCGTCTCTTGTCAGGCAGAAGGCACATTTCCCTGGCTTGCGGGAGGCCTCGACTCGAGCAAACTTTTGCAGAAAAGCAGCACCTGAAATTAAAGTAGTTATTCAGTAATTATTGTATATGTAAACATTGATGTCAAATAGTTACTATATACAATGTAATAAAAACTACTTGTAATCTTTTATTACTAACATTTTAGTCTCTTACAGTGTAATGTTTAGTTTCTTAACATGTAATTGTAATTACTTTTCCAGTGTATTATGCCCACCAAGGCTGGATTTAATCTAAAATAATGTTAATTGTAGAACTAGAACCCAATAATATTAAGATTTAGATTTTTGCAACCCGTCAAGGTGACCATTATTCTAAATAAGCATTCTTTTTAAGTAGTCTATCGTCCAAGTTAACAATGGGTATTTTATAATACAGACTAGATCTAGATGAACTGACTAGAAGCTTGTATCAGAGGTGAATTAGTTGACTAGCCAGTGAAGTTTCAGTTTAGTTTGCACCAATCTTGAGTTTTAGGTACCATGAATGTGGCTCGGAATTGAAATGCATGGCTAACCTGCTCCAGCGCAGGTTATGTTCTGGTCTAGAGATCACAAGCTGAGATTTAACCAATCAACTGTGAGCAAAGTGACAAAGATGCTCCCCTAGTTTCTAGTGTCTCTTTCTCCAAATTAATTGTTATTATATAGTAAAACACATTGAAATGTATATATGCATAAATAAGCATTTTTAGTTTAATAACATTTGTGTTTTGTTTCAATAAACAAATAACTGCAAAATAAATAAGTTGTATTTTTATGAGTAGATTTAAAAAAAAAAAAAAAAAAAAAAAACCTAGATTTGAGTCTGTATACCTACACCTTGTATTGACAAAATTGTACCAAGAAACTTAGCAGTCTTTTTTCATGGATAGCTCATTTCATCTTGCTATAAATATTCCCTGTGAATTGCACCGACGCAAGAGAAATATATCACAGAATCTTTGTGTTTACAGGCATTTGATTGGCTGTTTGCTGTCTGGGTTTACAGAGAACATTGATTATCAGTCTTATGGTAAAGCTAGACTGCACTGGTTTGATTTTTGTCATCTCAGAATAGACAGACAGACAGATATATACAGGCATATATATATGCAGATGGACAGAGAGAGACATATGCAGAGACAGACAGACATATACAAAGACAGACGGACATACATAACATACTTATATAAACAGACAGATGGACAGACATGTATAGATAGATGAAGAGAGAGAGACAGACATGCATGTATAGACAGATGGTTAAACAGACAGAAATATATAGACAGACAGATGAACAGAAACAGACAGTCATATATATATATATATATATATATATATATATATATATATATATATATATATATATATATATATATATATATATATATATATATATATATATATATATATATATATATATATATATATATATATATATATATATATATATATATATATATATATATATATTAATATATATATATATATACAGACAGATATAAAGACAAATAGACAGACAGAGGCTGACACAGAAAGATAGACACACACATACATACATACATACATACATACATACATACAGACCTGATTTGGCAGCCTCAAGAATCTCAGGTTTGTGAAATCTTTCCACCGTACGATACAGCCTGCTGTACATCCATACCTGATAGAAACATTAAGACACATCTGACAACTGACCAATAATTGTCAATTAAAATATTTGATCAGCAGTTTGTTATATAAATAATTCGTTTTAACATGAAAAGCCTAAGAAAAGCTCTGACCTGTCTTCCTTGCAACCAGACATATTTCAGCTCATCGTAGACCTTCCCATCTTTTCCAAGACAGTTAAAATATCCACTAAGATCATCATAATAAAACAAACATTAAACTAATAATATATCATCTTAAATAAAACTAACAATAATAACTAAGCAAAGTAATTACCCATCATGCAGCCATCTGTTAACTATCCAAATACTCAGTTAAAAATGTGAAAATTTAGACAGACAGATAGACAGACAGATAGACAGATAGACAGACAGACAGACAGACAGACAGACAGACAGACAGACAGACAGACAGACAGATAGATAGATAGATAGATAGATAGATAGATAGATCAAATTTGGCAGAACTAAAATTTCTCAAATTTGATTAGATATGGAATTATGAGAGAAATTCCACTAAAGCCATGTATTAAAATGTAAATCGTCTCACCCGTGTTCCTTGTCATGGGAATATTTGAGCCAGAAATCCACAACTCTGTCCAGTTCAGTCCGGATTCTGTGTCGATACTCTTCCAGCAGTGCTGCAGTCATTGTTCCTTCAAAAAGCAAGAGACACTTTAGGGCCATGGCATGATGGCTGTTTTATAGTAGGTCCAATAAAGTTTTGATATACTGGTGTTGTGGCTGCAGTAGTGATCCTGTGATCTTAAACACCGACCCTTGATCTTTGCCGGTGAATCAATGCGTTTAGAACTTTAAACCTCTTCAGTCAGTTTTCAGGATCATGAATCTAATTACTATGGTCTTTATAATAATTCAGCATTAAAAAGATGAATTAATTCTAGTTTTTAGAACAGAATCTGACCCATTTTAGCAATATGTATGTACTATAATTGAGGTAAATTTGGTTTTAGATTCACACATTTGTTCAGTGACAACTTGTGACATGCTCCCTGCATTTGCTTACCATGGTATTTTAAATATACACATGTAAGAATGACTTCAAAACAACAGCGTTATTTATTTGATCATGAAGAATGTTGTACTTCGATAGTCATTGGCTGCTAATATGATTTACCCATTTAGAATTTGCAAAGAATACATTTCTGCAATTATATTATTAAGGAGGATGTCTTAATGTGCGAATATAAAACCAACTTTACCTCAATTGTATTATATAATAGGTATAGCCAGAATGTACAATATAATGCTTTCACTGGATTTTGTTGTTATTGTCTATTACTTTTGGTGCAAGTACTGTACAGTTGTTAATAATGATAAATTAATAATAAACACATGGAGTTCCCAGTTATGGGTTGTGGCTGGAAGGACATCTGCTGCATAAAACATTTGCTGGATAAGTTGGCGGTTCATTCCGCGCTGGCAACCCCTGATTAATAAAGGGACTAAGCCGAAAAGAAAATGGATGAATGAATGAATGAAAGACATGCAGAAAGAAAAACTCCATAGTTTGTCCTGAGTTCAGGCAAATAGAAGTAAAGTAAAACAGCAAACACTGACAGCTGTTTAGGTCACTGATTACACAGAAACTTGTGCTCAGTGCTTCATTAATATTATCTGCTTGAATGCATTAAAAGCTCCAACGTTAGCAAGAAAGTGATTGACGACTCTAAATGTTAATTCTTAGAGTTGTTATCTGTCATGATCGTTATCTGTCATGAAAACATGGGGTAAAATGGTTTTAGATTCGCACATTCTGACTTCTCCTTAATATAATTTCAGGCAAGTACGTTATTCTTTGCAAATTGTAATGGGGAAATCATATTAGCAGTCATTGACTATCAAAATACAAGCTTGTTTAGTCAATGAACTAGTGCTAATGTTGTTTTAAAGTCATACTTATGCGATTTTTAGACAGAATATTTAATGTATCGTGGTAAACAATATAGAGACCGTGTCACAAGTTGTCACTAAACGAATGTGCGAATATCAAGTAAACTTTACCTCGACGTCTTGAAATTTTCCATCTCGCAAAACCCTTCATAAAACACTCACCGGCTTTACAGACGAAACAAATTCCTCTTCTGTACTTTACTGTATTTAAAACAATCTTCTTTGTTAGTTAAAGCGAAAACTAAAGCGCTGTAAAACCGCCTCTTCCTCGAATTTGCAGAATCAGTTAAAACGCGATGCATCATATGACCTGCATCCAGACAGCTGCTCCTGTTTATTCGGCTTTCCTGAGATGATTCGCCAGCTCTTTTTCTGCTCCTCCAATCACGGTCCAGGAAAGCACGCAAGCGTGTGTTTCCTACGCTCATGTAAGTATTACAGTTGCGCAACTCCCATTCCATTTGCAAAAAAACTATACTGTTTAATTACTGCAAACGTAAAGAGGTTAACATTAAAGCTGAATAGTAGAACAATGTTTGTTTAGCGCAATTAATAATAATTGTTTAGATTTTTACAGTTCAGACGAAACGTATTGTCATTACTGACAATGCCTTATACTCCCTTTACCTAACTCTAACCTACTACTGTAAGTTGGTAACAGGGTAAAGTTAATTAAAGTTACTTGCAATATTAGGATCTACAACAACAACAACAACAACAACAACAACAAAAAAAAAAACTTCAATTTCTTGTTGGTTGATCAAAATAGCATTGTCATTCCAGCAATTCGGTGCCATAACAGTTAGCTAGTAACTGTCCCTTAAAATATATATATATATTTTTTTTTATTTTCAAGATTTTATAACTTTAGTTGAAGGAGTACTTATTAAACTATAAGAAAAATATATTGGACCAGCTCAGGATATTATGGTTTAGCATTTTTTACAGAATTTTCACATGTGACAGGCCAAATGGCCCCCTGCAGCAAATAATTTTGTGTTTAATAGCTATCTAAATGTATACAGCTTGGCTAAAACAAGGCTAAATTTGTGTTGCCAGTGGAAATCTAATAGACGTCTAAGAAGCCACTAGTCATCAAATAGACAGATGAGCCAGACTTTATATGTGTGGTCATTAGTTTCTGTTTATTTCTAGTATAGTTTTGGCCTATCCTTAAAAGTCTATTAGATACCGACAGCCCAAATAGCCTTTTTTTAGCCAAGACAACTATGTTTAGACGTCTATTAGACATCTTTTTTAAAACAAAAAATGCTTGCCGGGCTGTTACAGGACATTCTCGTATCTTTTAAAAGGTGTTTAAAATAATTACCGTAATATTTATATTTTCTAAGGGCTAAAATGTCCCTCACTTTACACTGCGATAGTATTTTTTAAAAGGTAGCCTATTACTAAAGAAGAATTATCTAAAAAAAAATTGTATGAGTTGTTACGATACATGAAATAATAATAAAAAATTACAAATGTTTTCAATTTTAAAATGGTTCTAGGTTTCATAAACTATTAGAACTGTTAATTATGACTATATTACATATTCTCTTGGAGAAAATAATCACTATATGCACTCTTTTTAGTTTTTATAAAATAAAACAGAACAAAGCTATAATTATGTTTAATCACAATCCTCAACGTTGAAAGGACCAATCCATTATTTTATAATAAGGAATTAAATGATCAAATGGTTTTAAATAGATTTAAGGAAATTAAGATTAAAAACTTTAAAAGAGATAATTGAAACATTATTTTCAATTAAAAACCAAACTGAAATAAAATTTGACACCTACACATAAAAAAAACATGATTCAGAGTGACAGAGAATTGATTTGAAAGTTTTAACTTATGAATTTAAAGCTCTAAATGGGCTTTCCTCAGCTTATATATCTGAACATTTAAGATTGTACTCTTCCCAAAGATCCCTCACTGTTCATTGAATCCCACTTGAAAACAAAGGAGACAGAGCTTTCTCAGTCTATGCTAACTTTGGAACACATTACCTTTAGAAATTAGAGCTTCATCTACATTGGGTGTTTTTTTTTTTTAAATCAGTCAAAACCCACCTCTTCTCTTTGGCCTATTGATATAAATTATTCTTTTTTAGGACTCACTGACTAGACAAATTTTTAAAAATTTATTTTCATTTTTTACATTTTATTGTAGCATACGTGTATATTGTCCTGTCTCTCTAATTGTTTATAATTGTTGCCATGTTTATGAAGCACTTTAGTCAGCACTTGGATTGAATTGGCCTTTTCTGTCATGACATTAAGTATCAATCTGAGACAAACCAGCCTAAATATTTACATTTTGTCATTCTAATAACAGAGCGGCATCAATATCAAATGTTTAATGGGAATGATAGTTATCCTACTGCAGAACATAAATGAAGTCAACTTTAACAGAATAAAAGGTAACACTTTATTGTTGAACACTTTAGACACTAACAGCAAGCAAGTTTGCAACTACTTGTCAACTAGCAGTCATTATTAAAGAGTAAGTAGATTATTGTTATTAAAGGGTTAGTTCACCCAAAAATGAAAATGTGGTTATGAATTACTCACCCTCATGTGGTTCCAATCCTCTGAGACCTTTGATCATCTTCAGAACACAAATAAACATATTTTAAGTGAAATCTGAGAGCTCCCCCATCCTCCATAGACAGCAATGGTCACAAGACAATCAAAGTCCAGAAAAGAAACCAAAAACATTGTCAAAACATGTGACTTCAGTGTTTCAGCATGAGGGGGTGTAATTTACTTTATTGGGGGGGTAGGTGAACTAATCCTTTTAATATTTGCTACACTTCATATCATGATGGATCCACAACAGACACTCAACTGACTATAAGTAACTTTGCAACTATATGTCAGCTCGTTTCACTAACCCTAAAACGAACCCTAAATGAATAGTGTAATATTCCACTACACTCAAAAATTACCTTTGCTGCATGTTTAAACTACTTATAACACAATTTTTAAGTTTTTTGTGGGGAACAACTTAATTGTTTTAAGTTCAACCACTTAAATTGAAAAAAAAAAAACGAATCATTTAACGTAATCAATTTGAGTTGGGACAACATGTAGAAATTATGTGGAACCTTTTTACAGTACTCTAATGAGAGTTAGTTGACAACTATCATTGCAAAGTTATTTATCGTCAGAACAATGTCTAAAATTAACTATCAAACCATAGTCCAACTGAATAAAATGTATGAAATGGTTTAATAACAGGATTATTTCAATGCATCACCACGTGCTTTATTTCAAAATGAAGCTGGATGTCCAAATGAAGTTTGCTTTAGTCAGATGATCTGCTTCAGGAGTGAATGTTCTTCTGTAGAGCCGTGTGGACTTTCTTCAAGTTCTGCCGCACTCGCACGAACTCCAAAAGCTGAACCTCCTCACGTACCTTCTGCTCCTCTTCTTTCTCCTTCTGAAATATTAAAGAGACAAACCACGTAACACACTACAAATAAAACGGAATGAGATTTCACTCTTTAACTGTTGCTTCTATCAAAATATCAATTACTATAGTCGTTAAAGTGATGCTAAATAAAACACCATATCATGTAAATAAATCCAAAATCAAACAAAAATAGCTTCAGAGGTAGTTATCACCATATCATGTACATTTATGATGATATTGTTACTCTTTACATATCATGAATATAAGCAGCTATGCTATTTTAAATGTAAATTATGGTTAAAGGCACGGCATGCGATTTATTTGCGCCACTAGAGGGCGCGTATTCACAACAAACAAAGGTGTAATTTGATGATGTTGTGACTAAGCATGAAATCAAGAGAGTTATCATCTTCATTACATCACATGTGCAGAAATTATGTTCATGGATGAGCTGAAGTATTCAAATCTTATAAACATGATCGTATGAAGCAGATTAAGGCAGAAAGCTGTCGAAGCAAAATGAGACAGATGAAGCAATTGGGAATTGTTTTAAAACAAACGAGTGTGATGCAAACTTGTCAACGTCTTCCAGCCATGATTACATGTAGAAGAAGCAGCACTGTTTTATCACTCATAATACATTTTAGAGTTCTGTTAAAATTATGTTCTGTGCAGTAAAAAAACACAACATATTTAAGCAACTTTAGTGTATCCTTGTTTTCAAAATAACCAAACTGGAAATCAAGGGTGTATGACGTAGGGCTGCACGATTAATCGTAAAAAGATGCAATCTCGATTCATCCCAACAAATTAGCTTAATTCAGCTTTTCTGCAAATCAGCCAATTATATTTTCAAGGTCTCCAAATGGCGTTAAAAGTGTCAAATCCTGTATTTAGAAGATATTATTCAAAAATGTCATTTCTGTCTTAATGTAATGATGTATTGGCTGCCGCAAAATCCCACCTGAGCTGACACACTGTTGTTTACAACTGAGAGGAATGATGTCTACTTTAGTGAACAGAACCTGCATACATAGGCTGTGAATAACGTTCAGTTTGTTGTAAACTGAACTCAATGTGACGGCAGCCATGTGAAAAGTAAAACTGAAAGCACGCACATCATTTAAATGATTATATCGCACTTTTGAGTTATAATTACAAGCATTTTAATTTTTTTTTTTCATATCGAACACAAAATTTTGTGCATGTAAATAAATGTTTAAGTGTGTCAGTATAACTACTCTAGCCTATATAATGCAAAAAGAAATTTGATAATGACAATTTTTTTATTTCACCAGAGGAAAAAAAATGGTCTAATGTTTTCAATGACAAATGACAAGCATATGTCTCAAACCTAATAATTCAACTTCAGAATTATGATTAGTTATATTCTGATGTCATCTTTTTACTGTGAATTAACAACCAGTACATATTTAAAGTCCGTTCAAGTCCACCTTTCCAAGTCTATACAGAATTTAGCATTTTAAACCACAGTAGACCTACACACAAGCCTAATATTATTGTTGTTTTACCATATGTTTGAGAAATAACAATAATAGCCTACTCATAGTAACCTTACATCTACAGAATTGTGAGAAAATCGCGATCTTAATTTTAAGCAAAAAAATTATAATAATAATTGTGATCCTCATTTTTGCCAGAATTGTGCAGCCCTTATATAACGTCATTAGCATGGTATTGACAACACAAGACATGTGCTGTGTCCTAAATGGCACACTATACACTCATGCAATTACACACTCAACAGCATAGTATATGAATTTAGTTTTGTCCCAATAGGGTATCTGCACAGCTAGGGTTTTTCAGCCAATGATGAACTTCCGGTGAAAGCTTAATGTGACTATTTCCAATTTTTAATTATTTTTTTATTTTTAAGGTTCCTTTTAATGCATCAATGTTGTAATGTTATTAAAATGCATTCAGTTAAATAGACTTCAGCATTTATTTGGATGTTAAAGCATAAAAAGAGACGAAAGACCATTTAAACACAGGCGCCGTCAGTAGCAGCAGGCTAGTGCAAAAACTCCTTTGAAAATACTGGGGTAAAATAAATTTCCATTTTTTTAAAGACATGGCACGGAAAAATATCATTTAATGCAATGCTTCTTGTTTGTTCTGATACTCACTTTATATCGTATCTCAGCCAGGCAGTGAAGATTTTTAAAAGAAATCAATTTAGGCATTTAAAGTAGAATAAAAAGAATATTTCAGTGTGAATGCACTACTTATGCTATTTATACTACAAAATGATGAAGAATGGTGCATAAGTATGGAATTTGGAATGCACCTATGGTCCCAAATCCCATGCTTATGCACCATTCTTCAGCTAAAATTGCTTATTTCTCTGAATTTTAACATTCTTTGAAACATTTGGTTAACATTTTAAGTACATAAATCAGCAAAATGCATAACGTTGTTGAAGTGGTTTGTGGATATTTTAATGAAAAAAAACCTACATATTGTACCTTTTAAGTCAGTTTTTATCAAGAATGAAGCAACATGCAAAAAAATTAACCTGAAATGCTAGAATAAAGGTTTGTGTTTGTTTGGTTTCAGCACACACATTTAGGAGGCTGCTGACCATCATCTCCTGATGCTTCTGCTGGCGTTGGAGAAGCACCTGCTCCAGAGGACTCCTGCTCTGCTCGCCCTCCTCCTTCTGAGTCTTCTCTCTCTTCCTCCTCTCCAGGACCATCTGAAGCTCTGGCTTAGCACACACCACCAGCCCTCTGTCCCGCCCAAAGAGTCAAAGCACAAACAACACATATCAAAGTAACATTTTACCAGTGCTATTTCACTAATAATTGTATAATATTATTATGGTGGCTGGAGAAAGCCAACATATTGTTATACTATATCAAGCTACAGAAATCAAACTCACTTCAAACCTCCAAACTGGTCTGACTCGGGTTGCTATATCTTTTCCAACTGATCCGACTTACGGATTTCCGAAAACTGACCGGAAAAATTCAGAAAAGTCCCATTGACTTAACACTGGACCAAACTTTACGACCTCATAACTTTGCACTAGATTGTCAAACAGACTTAAGGTTGGGCTTATAAAGTCTATTTATAAGACTTTATACTATACAGTACGCTAAAATCAGTATGCGACCCGAGTAGTATGTCCGAATTCACAAAATTCGAAAATCAGTATGCGAGAAGTACCCGAATGGCATACTACTTCCGGCGAGATTCTGAAGTGCGCATCCCATGCTCACTGCGCTATCCCATGATGCCCCGCAAGAGAATTCATGAATGGGAGTGAAGCGACACAACGCAACGGGTAAGTCTAGATTGGATATGTGGCCCGCCGGAAGTGTGACATGCACATTAATAAAGCAGCATTTTTTTATGACACTTTATAACAATAATTAATATTTTTACAGTACTGTGATGGTTTGGTTTAGGGTTGGGGTGGTAATAGGTGTTAAAAATACAATTTATTGGGTAATTTAATAGAAAACATATCTTATACTCGGTACAACAACTGTTTTTACATTACTGTGACGGTTGGGGTAGACGTTAATAAAATACAATATAGGCCGCAAACGTGTCCGATCTAGCAACAACCCTACGCAACTCAGGAGGATAGGTCACGTGATCATGACAAAATAGCGGATGTTGTACGTCCGAATTCCATTCAGACTACTCACATTCACACTGTATAGAATGTACTTTTCTAAGGGCCGAGCAGTACGTTTAAATTCAAATGCAGTACCTACTGAGTAGTACGTGGTTTTGGACCTAAGTGAAATTTACATTTACATCTATGCACTTAGCAAATTATTTATTCAAAATTTAAGAGGAATTGTGGAAATAATTGAAATGGTTAAAGAAAAAGCTACAAATATTATTGAGATATTTTCATGTACTGTAATTTCAAAATGTCCTTTTTGCATTGTGACATCATATGGTACTCTACATCAGTGTTTCTCAACCATGTTCCTGGAGGACCACCAACACTGCATGTTTTAGATGTTTCCTTTGCCTGTCACACTCGTAACAGGTCTTTCATTCTCTGCTAATGAGCTGATGATCAGAATCGGGTGTGATTGGTTAAGGAGAAATGGAAAATGTGCAGAGCTAGTGGTCCTCAAGGAATATGGTTGAGAAACACTGCTCTACATGATGCCGCTCTCACAAAGCTTTTGTGTGCTCCTAAGAAATATAGGTTTCTCTCACAAAACTTATGTAATCTCTCTCAAAAAACCATTGCAATGTACTTTTTTCTATATTACTTCCATCACATAGCAAACGCTTTTAAAAAGCTTTGGAATGGTGATTGTGAATGCTATCATAACAGCAATCAATAAGCAATATTTCTTTGTATTACACATTTAAAGTTAAATATACATTTATCCAACAGTAGCCTCACAGCAAGAAGGTCGCTGGTTCGAGCCCCGGCTGGGTCATTTGGCATTTCTGTGTGGAGTTTGCATGTTCTCCCTGTGTTCGTGCCGGTTTCACCCCCCAGTCCAAAGACATGCGGTACTGGTGGATTGAATAAGCTAAATTGGCCGTAGTGTACGTGTGTGAAAGCAAGAGTGTATGGGTGTTTCCCAGTGTTGGGTTGCGGATGGAAGGGCATCTGCTGCGTAAAACATATGCTGGATAAGTTGGCTTAAGTTGGATAAATTTCTGATGTGACCCCTGATTAATAAAGGGAAAATGAATAAATGAACATACAACAGTTCTGTCTGGTTCTCGGTTCTGATTGGCTGAAAGATGTGCGATATTCTGCAATATCAGAACTCCAACAGCCCCTCACCCTTCTGTATTACTTCGTCCACTTAGAGTGACAGCAGATCAATAAACTCTCTACAGTTTGACAAATATTGCAGCTGTTGGACAACAATGTATTTTAAGGCTTTTTTAGGTGAGAATGCAGTTGTTTATATTACAACTATGCAGCGTCATCCACAAGATTGTGATTAAGACCGCATAATAAGCCCTTAGAGGAGGAAAAACTGAGCGTAATTTTAAACTACAGCAGATCAAATTATTATAAAACTGGTAAGTGAGTTTCTAAGTCAACCTCTTTTGTATGTTGTAGTCGGTGGCGTAGCAGAGGGGTCCCGCACAATACAATTGTTAGGTTAAAAAAATAGATATAACTTTTTGTAATTTACTTATAGCAATGAACAAAAGTTTATAGGCCTATTTCCTTGCCATATTTTTGGGGATTATATGCAACATTCTTTATTTATTCTCTTAACTTAAATATCAAACTTGAAGGGAAAATGTGCTTTATGCTTCATAAAGCATCCGAATCGGCACTCAGTATCAGTTGATCATGATGACAAGGAATTGGTACTTGGTATTGGCTTCAAGAATCCTGATCGGAGCATTATTTTGTGTCAAAATATATTACATTATTAAAAAAAACATTTTTTGCAAGCTAATTCATTGTTTCTTGGAGGAACTGTTTTTAATATACAGTTGAAGTCAGAATTATTAGCCTCTCTTTTAAGTTTTTAACTGTTTAACAGAGAAAGGAAATTTTCACAGTATGTCTGATAATATTTTTTTCTTCTGGAGAAAGTCTTATTTGTTTTATTTCAGCTAGAATAAAAGCAGTTTTTGATTTTTTAAAAATCCATTTAAGGTCAAAATTATTAGCCCCTTTAAGCTAATTTTTTTCGATAGTCTACAGAACAAACCATCGTTATACAATATAACTTGCCTAATTACCCTAACCTGCCTAGTTAACCTAATTAACCTAGTTAAGCCTTTAAATGTCACTTTAAGCTGTATAGAAGTGTCTTGAAAATTATATAGTCAAATATTATTTACTGTCATGATGGCAAAGATAAAAAAGATCAGTTATTAGAAACGAGTTATTAAAACTATTATGTTTAGAAATGTGTTGAGAAAATCTTCTGTCCGTTAAAAAGAAATTGGGAAAAAATAAACAGGGGGGCTAATAATTCTGACTTCAACTGTACAAATACTCCATGAAATGTTGAATTAGCTTGCAAAAAGAGATCTAAGGGAATGCAAACTTTTGCATAAACCAAAAGCATTAAAATAGTGATTTTCCTCCCATCTCATTCATCAAGCCATGCTCCTTTGATTCACTATTGAGCTTGTGTTTTTCTACAGTAGCAGTCAAACTGACTGATCTTCTGATTTAGTCTCTAAAGGACACGCTGTCAGGACAGGCCTATTATTACAGTGTCTAACACAGCGTGGCCTGAGCATACGCTGCTGATAAAACCAGAGGGTGTACGATTGCAGTCGGTGTGTCCACACATGACTGCCTGATACAAAAGCCCAGCGAGAGAGAGCGAGCGCGGCTTCATCAATATTTCACCAACCCTTCTCCAAATAAAGCGATTTATTGGAGTCCTCATGGATCGTTTTATAAGGCAGAACTTTCTGTATAGTGATCTTACTTTCTGTGGGCCAGTAACAGCTCTTTGTGAAGCTCCTGGTGGCTCCTCGAGGCTTTCACTGGGTTGTTCAGGTTCCAGGGACCCTCGGCAGTATCACATTTATCTGCATTTTCTTAGACACAAAATATTTCTGCAAGGTTCAATAAGACACACTTCTCATGTCACTGCGTGTGTAAAAAATAGCATGGCAACGCACCTCGATTATGGCCATGATGATGCAAAGAACTGCAATGAACTGTGTCTGAGGTGGACTTGGCTCTGGGCTGTGCTGGTCTGCCGGAGACGTGGTTGTGTCCGCTGAAGCTGTTGGATATGGCATTTTTCAGTTCTTGCTCGGATGGTCTTATCGGGAGTGATTGTGCAGCGGCTGATCTCATCGCACACGCAGGTATCAGAAAGGGCCCTCTGCCAAAGCTCCTGCTGCATGCTGGGAAACTGTGCATTGGGGTCGCCAACGAAAGCAAAGAGAGTAACAAGAGGGGAGAGATTGAGTTTCACCTAAGTGGGAATCTATAATTTATCCGCTGGTCAAATACCTGCCCCACTCAAATCATTTGTCATTTCAAGCAAAATCACATCAACAGATTGCTTACTGGCACCAAAATGTGCATGATGTACAGTTGAAGTCAGAATTATTAGCCCACCTGTTTATTTTTTCCCCCAATTTCTGTTTAACGGAGAGAAGTTTTTTTTTCAACACAATTTTAAACATAATTGTTTTAATAACTCCTCTCTAATAGCTGATTTAAAGTGACATTTAAAGTCTTAACTAGGTTAATTAGGTTAACTAGGCAGGTTAGGGTAATTAGGCAAGTTATTGTATAATGATGGTTTGTTCTGTAGACTATCAAAAAATATATAGCTTAAAGGGGCTAATAATTTGACCTTAAAATGGATTTAAAAAAATTTAAACTGCTTTTATTCTAACCGAAATAAAACAAATAAGATATTATGTAGAAAAAAAATTATCAGACATACTCTGAAAATGTCCTTGCTCTGTTAAACATTTGGGAAATATTTAAAAAAAGAAAAAACAATTCAAAGGGGGGCTAATAATTCTGACTTCAACTGTATATGTGACCTGGTCAAAAGTGTTGTATTTTGGAAATGTATATGTATGTGTTATATGGTAGTTGAGTAAATAAGCTTTCTATAGATATACATTTTGTTAGGATTGGACAATATTTGTTAACATGCAACTAATTTAAATCTGAGGATAAAATAAAATGGAAATACTGAGAAAATCTCCTTTAAAGCTGCCCAAATTAAAGTTTTGATAAGTTTACAGTAGGAAATTTACTAAATATCATAATGAAACATGATATTCATCTAATATTCTAAATTTTTTGACATAAAAAAAAACGAAATTTGATCATTTTGACAAGCATTTGTATCTTTTGACAAAATGTTACCTGTGTGTAACATATTGTTTGTCTGGTTTTATCAAATTCACACATTTTAGAAAGCTTACAACTAAAATGTTTATTTACTGCATACATTGTAATATATAGAAGTCCGTTCCAGCTGCTGAATAAAAAAAATAACAAGGTTATTGTGAGTTATTAAGTCAAAATTCTAAATATTAAGTAAGAATTCTGACTTAAAGTCACAATAACCCTTTTATTTTAATTCAGAGGTAATAGTAGTTGTATTTGAAACGTTATTAGTTTGGTTTAGAAAATAACACACCAAAACATGCATGAGGTAAATAATTCACATCGACTACAGCATGTATATGTTGTAAACGTCTAAACAGGCTATCTTCATGTATTGTTATGCAAATCACCATTAAAACAAACCGTCTTGCTTCAAACACTACGTTGCTGTTAAACGATACTAGAAAGAGCGAAAGCGTAGTTCTGAACTCACCAAAAGTGTGTCAGGGCTCCATGAGCGAGGTCTCTTCTGAGCAGCGGCGTGAGTATGAGTCAGATATCTGTTACCTCTCAACACAACGGTGGACACCTGAGAAAGGTGGTGTGGCTGTTGTATCGATGCGCACTTCACTTGGTCACCGCTTGGGGGCAGTAAGCGTGCGAGAAATCAAACGACTTCCAATCCTAGCGCCACAACTTCTTCACATTGAAAGGGATAGTTCACCCCAAAATTTGAATTTGATCAACATTCGCTCACTCTTCGGGTGTTCCAAACCTTCATGCGTTTCTTTCTTGTATTGAACACAAAATATGATATGTTGAAGAAAGCTGGAAACCATGGCTGAAGGTACTGGCGCATTGTTTTGTATCCAACATTTCAACTTGACATAGACGTTTTTACTCAGGTTTTTGCAGTTTCAGGGCTATTTATAAAAAAAAACAATAAGATAGAAATAAAAATGCTGCTCTTAAAGGGATAGTTCAGCCAAAACTGAAATGTCTCCCTGCTGAAAAATCCAGCTTAAACCAGCCTAGGCTGGTTGGCTGGTTTTAGCTGGTTGACCAGCCTGGTTTTAGAGGGGTTTTGGCCATTTCCAGGCTGGGTTCCAGCCATTTCCAGCCTGGTCTTAGCTGGTCAGGCTGGAAAATGACCAGCTAAATCCAGCCAAAACCAGGTTGACCAGCTGGACATAGTTGGTTTTGGCTGGGCTCCCAGCCTGGCTAGGTGGTCAAGCTGGTTTTAGCTAGTCATTTTCCAGCTTGACCAGCCTGGAAATGGCCAAAACCCCTCTAAAACCAGGCTGGTCAACCAGCTAAAACCAGCCTAGGCTGGTTTAAGCAGTTTTTTTCAGTAGGGTCATTAAACTTGTTTGTCTTTCTTCTTCCTGCTGAACACAAGAATATATTTTGAAGAAAGCTGGACACATGTAACCATATTGACTTCCATAGTATTTGTTTATGGAAGTCAGTCTTTACAGGTTTTCATCTTTCTTCAAAATATCTTTGTTTGTGTTCAGCAGAAGTAAGAAACTCATAAAGCTTTCCCTGGTGGAAAAAAAAGCCTAGTCTGGTCACCTCCCAGCTAAGACCAGGCTGAAAATGGCTGAAAACCACCTAGAAATGGCCAAAACCCCTTTAAAAACAAACCAGCTTTGTCTGGTTTACGCTATTTACAATCCATGTAAATAGGCTACTGTTAGACTAATCAGACATTTGTTTTTGCTTCGATGATTATTAGACCAGTAGAGAAGGTTTTTTGCATTATACAAAACACACACATATTTACAATTACGTAATTTTAATTCATTTGGCCTGCAGTTCCAAAAGCAGACATTATTTGCTTCACAGTTCTAAAATGGAAAATAAATGGGGAAAACTTTTTTTTGACTTTCTTTCTCCTGTTGAAGACAAAAGAATATATTTTGAAGAAAGCTGGAAACATGTAACCATTAACTTGCACATTTAGTTTTTCTTATTGATGTCAGCGGTTACAGGTTATCTTTCTTCTATCTTCTTTTGTGATCAACAGAATAAACTCATAAATGTTTGGAACAACTAGAAGGTGAATAAATAGTAAGTAAATATTTATTTTTGAGTGAATTTTTTTCCATTAAGTGTTTCTTTGACACCACATTTTAATGAAAAAAAAAAAAAATATATATATATATATATATATATAAATACACTTTCATTCCGACAAATTTCGCCAGTCTCTTTCATCACATTTGGGTTGAAATAACTACAAAGAGAAGTTTTGGCCCTCTGTCAGTCATGTAAAGTCACACTGAGCTCAGGGATCTGTTTACTGCAGGACGCAATGACAAAAATTGACCCCTCCAACTAAAGATGGCCAAATGTCAAACTAGAGGGCCCAAAACGCTCAAACCTGAAATACGATTCTGGGAACTGAGAGGGAAACGGAGCACTCCATAATGAATGGAGAGCACGGAAATAATGCAAATTATTATTATTTGAATACAGTAAGAGTAACAGTATCTGAATTTTCACTAATGTTACTAATCATAGACATAAGAACTCACATTCAGAAAGTAGAGGTTTGTTATTCAAGTTAACAATCAAATAAAAGACCAAAAGAGAAACATTACAATCGCTTTGCCTTCTTCATGTCAATGTTATTTGTTTTTAGTAACTGAAATTAATCCAATTATTTTTTCAACATTTTATTTATAATTTATTATTAAGTTTATATTATTATATGTACTAGTAAAATGTATATAAAATAAAACATCCGAAATGTTAAAATGACTTAACATGTAATCTTTTAAAGCTCTACTTTTTAAGAGTTCACAGTTAGCTGATTGATAATAAAGCTTGTTTGGCATGCTGTCCTGAGAGAGAGCCCTGAGATTATGAGATCCTCGAGCCCTGGGTTCCATCCCGTTTGCAGGGCAAGAGTTTGAGCTCAGGTAGACATGATGACAGATATAGGATGGCTAAGGACAGATGTACACTTGCGAAGGTATCAATTTGGTACGTTCAATTTACTTAGGTTGCGTGTTTTTGAACTGGGAGGAAACCGGTGAACCCGGGGAAAACCCACGCAAGCATGGGGAGAACGAGCAAACTCCGCACAGAAATGTCAGGGACTGGGACTAGGGACTTTAACCAGAGACATTCTTGCTGTGAGGCAACAGTGCTAATCACTGGGCCGCTGTGTTGCCTATCTGGAAAGGAGGGGGAGTAGGCTGTATTTTTCAAGACGAAGATACTGAGATAAGAAAACACTGGTTATTTATAGTGAGTTGGTGAATCAATTATGAGCTGATGGGGGGCTGCTGTTAACAATAATAAGCATGTGATCCTCTTGAAAATTGTTTATAAATAAACTTCACTGAAATTTTATCGATTATAGGAAAAACATCTTAAATATACACTGTAAAAAAAATCCGTAATTTTACGGATTATTTCCGGCAGCTGGGGTGCCAGGAAAAAAGGTAAATAACAGCTATTAAATTACAGAAATTTACTGTAACATGACAGAGATTGAATTACAGAAATTTACCAGAAATTTATATTTAAGGCATTTTCAGTAATTTAATGGTCGTTATTTTACGGCAAATTTCTGTAATTTAATGACCGTTATTTTACAGTAAATTTCAGTAATTTAATGGTCGTTATTTTACAGTAAATTTCAGTAATTTAATGGTCGATATTTTACAGTAAATGTCTGTAATTTAATGTCCGTTATTTTACAGTAAATTTCAGTAATTTAATGGTCGTTATTTTACAGTAAATTTCAGTAATTTATTGGTCGTTATTTTACAGTAAATGTCTAATTTAATGTCCGTTATTTAACAGTAAATTTCAGTAATTTAATGGTCATTATTTTACGGTAAATTTCTGTAATTTAATGTCCGCTATTTTACGGTAAATTTCTGTAATTTAATGTCCGTTATTTTACAGTAAATTTCGGTAATTTAATGTCCGCTATTTTACAGTAAATTTCAGTAATTTAATGTCCGTTATTTTACAGTAAATTTCAGTAATTTAATGGTCGTTATTTTACAGTAAATTTCAGTAATTTAATGGTCGATATTTTACAGTAAATGTCTGTAATTTAATGTCCGTTATTTTACAGTAAATTTCAGTAATTTAATGGTCGTTATTTTACGGTAAATTTCTGTAATTTAATGTCTGTTATCTTACAGTAAATTTCAGTAATTTAATGTCCGCTATTTTACAGTAAATTTCAGTAATTTATTGGTCGTTATTTTACAGTAAATGTCTAATTTAATGTCCGTTATTTTACAGTAAATTTCAGTAATTTAATGGTCATTATTTTACGGTAAATTTCTGTAATTTAATGTCTGTTATCTTACAGTAAATTTCAGTAATTTAATGTCCGCTATTTTACAGTAAATTTCAGTAATTTATTGGTCGTTATTTTACAGTAAATGTCTAATTTAATGTCCGTTATTTTACAGTAAATTTCAGTAATTTAATGGTCATTATTTTACGGTAAATTTCTGTAATTTAATGTCCGTTATTTTACAGTAAATTTCGGTAATTTAATGTCCACTATTTTACAGTAAATTTCAGTAATTTAATGTCCGTTATTTTACAGTAAATTTCAGTAATTTAATGTCCGCTATTTTACAGTAAATTTCTGTAATTTAATGTCCGGTATTTTACAGTAAATTTCAGTAATTTATTGGTCGTTATTTTAAAGTAAATGCCTGTAATTTAATGTCCGTTATTTTACAGTAAATTTTAATAATTTTATTGGTCGTTATTTCACAGTAAATTTCAGTAATTTAATGTCTGCTATTTTACAGTAAATTTCTGTAATTTGTCCGTTATTTTACAGTAAATTTCAGTAATTTATTGGTCATTATTTTACGGTAAATTTCTGTAATTTAATGTCTGTTATTTTACAGTAAATTTCAGTAATTTATTGGTCGTTATTTTACAGTAAATTTCTGTAATTTAATGTCCGGTAATTTACCATAAATTTCAGTAATTTGTTGGTCGTTATTTTACAGTAAATGTCTGTAATTTAATGTCCATTATTTTACAGTAAATTTCAGTAATTTATTGGTTGTTATTTTACAGTAAATTTCAGTAATTTAATGTCCACTATTTTACAGAAAATTTCTGTAATTTAATGTCCGTTTATTTACAGTAAATTTTAGTAATTTATTGGTCGTTATTTTACGGTAAATTTCTGTAATTTAATGTCTGTTATTTTACAGTAAATTTCAGTAATTAAGGGGTTGTTATTTTACTGTAAATTTCTGTAATTTTATGGCCGTTATTTTACGGTAAATTTCTGCAATTTAACAGCCACTATATTATGTTTTTTTTTTCCAGCACACCAGCTGCCGGAAATAAATTGTATAATTACAGATTCTTTTTACAATGTATACAAAAAAAAACATAGTAGTATATGGTAATAAATAAAATTTGACACCATTCTAGAAAATGTGTCACACTACTGCATGACAAATTCTTAAGACCCCAGAAAAAGCAAAAATACATAAAACATTGAAAATAATTATATTTCTTCACTACATTTACCCCAAACAAGATAAATCTGATATTACATGAAATGTATTACTCTGTAGGTCTGAAAAATAAAATATAAAAAGAAAAGCAGGTAAAAATAGAATGAAAACAATAAAAATACAACAGAAAGATTTAGGTTTTTTGCAATATGGAAATATTCACCACAGGCTGAAGACGAGATGGAAGTGTTAGACAGGCAGGTCAACACAACATCTTACACAGTTCTCACAAGAACAATCAAATATTGGTTGCTAAGGCCTAGTTTTTTTTTAACAAAACAGGCCTTTTCCAGGGAATGTACCATTTTCAGCACATACATACACAAACAAATGTCCATAATTAGTCTTAAAACCATCTAAACTCCTCTGTTAAATCAATAAACAAAATATGAAACCAATTATCTTCAAACTTCCACTCAAATCGTCAAAGAATTAAGGCACTACTTTAAATCCAATCATAATTTTCTTTTGCCATTAATGTGTTTCCAAGACTTTAACAGTCCAACACAGTGAGGAGTTTTCCACAGTCTGACTCCGTAAAAATAAAATCACATGTCAAACAGTGCTGCTGGTTAACCCTTATTTGAAGGCAGAATAAACTGGCAGTTTGGTAAGTTGATTTATTTATTTTTATTTTTTTGTGCACGAGCTAATTAGCAGCAAAAGTCTTTGTACATCTGCATAGTTCATTGTTCTGATTGCTACTTGTGTGTGTTTGTATCGGTCTTTAAAAGGCCAGGTCAAGTTGCTAGTAAATAACCAATAAAAACTCTGTAGACTTATAGTCAGTTACACCAGAGGAATGTCCTAAAAATTCCACCATTCAGTGTTTGGCTGGGAAAGGTCAGAAAAGGTCAGTCACAGCCAGTGGGAAGTACATGCGTTCATGAATCAAGAGAGAACAGTTGAATGATGGGTCATCATGAGATGTCATGATGGTGTTCAGCTTTCAGTATCTTGAAGCTGAATGACTTGATCAAACACATGGAGGATAAAGATGCGAGAGAGGGTGGGAGAGGCACGAGGAGAGACAGAGATCCAATGAGGTGAGGTCTGATGAGGGTGGAGGACACGAGGAGATGCTCATCTCTGCAAAGACAGCGAGACAGTGAGTTAAAGATCATTCACACAAATGACAAATGCTGAGCTATATATAAATATATTTTTTATACAACAGTTCTGTCTGGTTCTTGAATCTGATTGGCTGATAGCCGTGCGATATTCTGCAATAATAGCATTTGTACAGCCTCCTCACTCTTCTGTATTACTCTTCCAACATACTGCAACAATAGGACACGCTACAATTTGACAAATATTGCAGCTGTTAGACAACAATGTACTTTGAGGCTTTTTTAGTCGAGAATTTTATTGTTTAGATTGCAACTATGCAGTTTATTTATAAGGATAGTGCCTATTTTAAATATTTATAATTTCTGAGAGACAAGCGTCGGCATCTATTAGCCAAAGAAGGTTGATGTTGTCTATTCACAAGATGGCGCCAGAACCGCATAATGTTTAGAAGATTTAAACAGCGGGATTTCTAACTACAGCTGATTAAATCATTATTAAACTGGTAAGTGATATTCTAAGTTGATCTCTCTCTTTTGTATAGAAATACTGTAGACTGTAACACTGTAAGAAGATATCTCTGTAAAGGGAGGGTATTTCATGTCAATTTCAGCCTTATATTCTTAAAATGTCAGCAAAATCACCTGTTTTGTCATCACTTTATCCATTATGCTTGAGAATCATTCAAACACTACCTCTAAAGTGACGTTGGTGAATTAGTAACGGCTTCTGCTGTATTGAATGAATGGTGGAAGAAAGTAGTTCTTAATACAAAAGGGTTTTTTTAGACTCTCCGTGTTTGATTATCTTTTTTTAGATCCACACAATTGTGCCGTCGAACTGTTGTATAAATGTAATATCATACTCGTAGCAGTGCGATATGGCTGTATATCAGCACTGGTGGGATGCTAAGGCACTCGGCCTGTGGCCTCCCACCAGTGCTGATATATAGCCATGCCATATCACACTGCTACGAGTATGATATATATATATATATATATATATATATATATATATATATATATATATATATATATATATATATATATATATATATATATATATATATATATATATATATATATTTTTTTTTTTTTTATAAAATATATTTTTTACTACTACTATTTACTGTTTTTACTATGTTTGTTTTTTATGTTTTTTGTTTTATGTTTTTATGCATGTTTTTTTAAATGTAAACTTTATAAATTATTATTCAATTATTGCATTGAATTGAATTGAATAGAGATATGATTGAATTTTGAAAAAAACTTTTATATATATATAATACAATACACAAAGCTCCATTATTGCACCAAATCCTTTGTAAAGTAGTCAAGTGTTTCATAGATTTCTAACATTTAAAATCAATCCACACTATTGATTTGACCAAAATAAAACAACTAAATTAAAACTCCTTTTGCAGAGATTTTTGTTCAATTCTATTTTCCCGACTGATATAAATTGCCATTTTTGCTTGTCCCAGCATAAAATTAAGCAACTGACAAACACACACTTATTTGTGTGTATTTAAGTGTGAAAGGGATAATTAACACATTTGCTGTGAGTTAAAGGATGTTAATTGCACGACGCAGAGGCAAAGAACACCAAACGGCACAAAATGTATGGTTAAGCATTATAGCTATTTTAATTTAATGGTTTAGTATAGTTAAAGGGATCGTTCACCCAAAAAATATAATCCTGTCATAATTTACACACACTTTATGAGGGTTTTTTCTTGTTCAACACAAAAGAAGATATTTTGAAGAATGCTGAAAACTTGTAACCACTATCTGCTTTTTTTCTACTAAGTTCTTTCAAAATATCTTCACGTGTTTTCAACAGAAGAAAGACATTCATAAAGGATTATAACCATCTGAGGATGAGTAAATAGCGAGTACATTTTAATTGTGGGGTGAACTATCCCTTTAAGGTAGGTTTTAAGAGTTCACATTTAGATAATGCTTGATTGTGATAGCAGGATTGGCATGCCTGAGCTCTGAGCTGGATAAGCCCAGGGTTCCCACCTGGTCAATGAGCATTAGGAGGGATACGAGATCAGGGATTTCTCGAGAGCCCCAAGTTCTATACTTTGGCTAATATGGTGGATCTGATTGATTCAGTATGTATGCGTTAGGTGCTTGTGACTGTTATTATAATTTGCTTATGTACATGTTTTTAAAATGTGGGAGGAAACTGGAGTACACAGGGAAAACCCACGCGAACACAGGGAGAACATGCAAACTCCACGCAGAGTGCGCCGACTGGCTCAATTAGAACTTGAGCCTTGGCCATTCCACTGCGAGGCAGCAGCGCCAGCCACTGAGCTGCCATGTTGAAATTAGCCTGTGAAACTTCACTTAGTTTAATGTGAACTGGGTTTAGAAGCTTGGAACATTTAAACGTCAGGTTAGGTCAGGTTTAAGAGTAAGCTGAGGTTGTCTTCCAACAACACTACTGCATGCACCAACAAATGCATCTAGATTCTTGAAAAGATTTGACATGAAATAGTTTTCCCCCAATGGATCCAATGTTGAAACTAGCAATAAAAGATATTTTATTATATATATATATATATATATATATATATATATATATATATATATATATATATATATATATATATAAAGGATATATAGAAAATATGGAGTACAGCCATTTTCAACATTTAGAATGAGAAATGTTTCTCGAGCACCAGATCAGATCAACATATTCATAAAGTGCTTTGGAAACCTCTCTAATCATTTGCACATTATTATTGCAATACAACAACAGATAAACCCCAGTAGCACCATTATAAAAAAATGCTGTGCTGCAGATCATTTGATTGAAAAATGGAAGAACCACTCTTAATTTGTAGAATGTTTTTACCCTGTTAAAAGCCCTTACACAGCAATCATAGAAAAATGACCAGAATTCGCTACCATTAAATACAGAATTTTGCTGTTCCTTCCTTCTTTTTACTGGTAAGATTACACTACCGGGCAAAAAATTGGGATCAGTAGCATTTTTAAATGTTTTAAAATAAGCTTATCTGCTCACCAAGATCGCATTTATTTAGTCAAAAATACAGTACAAATTGTAAAATTGTGAAATGTTCACTAGTGCACTATAAAAAAAAAAAACATATTATCATTTAATATTATATTATAATATTTTCAGCTTCATTAATCCAGTCTTCAGAGTTACATGAGCCTTCAGAAATCACTCTAATAGTTATTATTGTTATTATTATTATTATTATTATTATTATAGCAATAATGACTGAAGTAATAATTTCATTTGAAAATACATACAATAAGAAAGCAGTTATTTAATTTTTTTATAAACATTTAACAGTTTAACATTTTTTACATTTAATAAATGCTGCCTTGATGAACAGAATAAACTCAAAGTTAAAAAAATAAATAAAATAAAAAAAAATGACCCCAAATTTTTGACCAGTAGTGTACATTCACACATCAGTCCTCAAATACCAAATCACTGGAATATATTTGTGACCCTGAGCCACAAAACCAGTAATAAAAGGCCATGAATAAACCACTAATGTATCGTTTGTTGGGACAAAAATTAAGTTTATACATTTCCACAAGAAAATTTACAAAAAACCTGATCTTTACATAATATTCTAAAGATTTGTGGCATAAAATAAAAATCTATATTACTGACTCATACAATATACGTATATTTGGCTATTGCCTAAAAATGTACCCATTTTGAGCAGGGTCCCTTTTTATATACAGTTGAAGTCAGAATTATTAGCCACCCTTTGAATTTTTCTTTTCTTTTCAAAGAAATTTTCACAGTATGTCTGAATTTTTTTCTTCTGGAGAAAGTCTTATTTGTTTTATTTAGGCTAGAATAAAAGCAGTTCTTAATTTTTTAAACACCATTTTAAGGTCAATATTATCCCCTTTAAGCTATATTTTTTCCGATAGTCTACAGAACAAACCATCGTTATACAATAACTTGCCTAATTACCCTAACCTAATGACCCTAGTTAAGCCTTTAAATGTCACTTTAAGCTGTATAGAAGTGTTTTGCAAATATCTAGTCAAATATTATTTACTGTCATCATGGCAAAGATAAAATAAATCAGTTATTAGAAATAAGTTATTAAAACTATTATGATTAGAAATATTGAAAGAAAGAAATTAATGAAAAAATCTTTCCGTTAAACGGAAATTGGGAAAAAATAAACAGGGGGGGGGGGGGGGGGGGTTAAAGATTAAAGTCTTGGGCTAATAATTCAGGTGGGCTAATAATTCTGGCTTCAACTGTATATGCTATTCCAGTTCTTCATTCAATAGGATGCAGAGGTTTAGCAAAAACGCAAGTACCGCAATAGTACTGCAGAGTGCAGACACTACTGTAATAAATGTCACACAACAGATTCTATGAATGGAAATGAAAGAAGAGTTTTGAGCACCAATGGTCATGTGTTCATCTTCCACATAATTATATAGGAACACTATAAAAACCAGCATTGATGTTCTGTAAACATTTTTATGATTGGCCCAAGGCTGACCTCTTACGTATGCCCTCAGACACCAAATTACAGTGATTTACGGGTAATGTTACTTCTCATAATTAACCTGTTAATACTGTGAGAAGGGGCTAGTGACCGGTTAAACTGATCCATCAGGTTTTATCAGAAGCACCAGATTCTCTTCATGCATGCTTTTTAAATCAACTTAGGGTTGTAAAAGTTGCGTTACAGTTGAAGTCAGAATTATTATCCCCCGTTTTCCCAATTTCTGTTTAACAAGAGAGAACATTTTTTCAACACATTTCTAAACATATTAGTTTTAATAATTTATTTCTAATAACTGATTCATTTTATCTTTGCCATGATGACAGTAAATAATATTTGACTAGATATGTTTTAACACACTTATACAGCTTAAAGTGACATTTAAAGGCTTTACTAGGGTAATTAGTTTAACTAGGCAGGTTAGGATAATTAGGCAAGTTATTGTATAACGATGGTTTGTTCTGTAGACTATTGAAAAAATTTAGCTTTAAGGGGCTAATAATATTGACCTTAAAAAGTGTTTAAAAAATTAAAAACTCCTTTTATTCTAGCCGAAATAAAACAAACAAGACTTTCTCCAGAAGAAAAAATATTATCAGATATACTGTGAAAATTTCTTTGCTCTGTTAAACATCATATGGAATATATTTTAAAAATAAAAAAAATTCAAAGGGGGGCTAATAATTCTGACTTCAACTGTAGGTGCCATAATTAGCACCAACAACTAAGCAGTTATGTGGCTCTAACTAAACTTGGTCTGGTTTCTGTAAGTTTGTGATGACCTGTTAGCAGCATCGACACTTCTTTGTTGTTTTCGTAGTTGATCTTGCTGCCTCTTAATCTCACGACTTGGATTAGAGATCCTTTCCTCAAAGTCACGCTGGGCTAACCTAGAGGATGTTTTTGTTCGACAGGGGACGGTCGGCTGTTTATCTGATGAACTGTATTGTGTGGACTGACTACTAGAAGATGCGACACTTGCGGTTGCCTTGGGGCGAAACTTCGATTGGGTCGAAGAAGCCGTATTTGACGCAGCAAACCGGCTCCAAGTAGTTCCCTCAGCAGATCGCGACTTAGAGATGTTAGATTGCTTTTTGAGGAACGCACGTTCTGCATCTGATTTTTTGGAACGTTTCAGATCATTCTCCATTGTAACTTTACGTGCTTTTTCTGATCTATCAATATTACCCAATCGTGTGGCAAGAACTTCGACAGAATGCATTTTGGACACAGGTAATGATGCACGACGTGTTTTAATGAATGTGTTACTGCGCAATGGTGCGGATACTCTCATAGTATTTGCCTGCGACACGTTAACTTTAGGGGGTCGTGACTGAATAGCGAATGGTCCCAACCCTCCAGTAGAGTCATCTAAGGAGCGAGACGAACTTGAGCCATAACTACGAACAAAAGTAGTGTCGCGCACAAGTCCGACAGAAGATAAACTCTGAGTGGAGGTTGAGGACTCGGGTTCATTTGAGGCAGAAAAAGAGGAGGATGAGGAAGAAGATGAAGAAAGTGCTCTTACAGGACTGCAGTGAAGACTGCGTGAGATCGTCCTCATGTGGCTGCCAGTAGGAAGCACCGGACTGGAGCGTGGACTGCTTCTCATGGGGCTCCGCGGAGCTCGTCCAGATTTGGTCATATGTTTGGTTCGGGAAGAATGGCGTGGACTGCCACCATTGCTGAGTGGGAAAAGAGGAGCCTCCAGGTCCTCCAGCCGCTGTGTGAGAGCCAGCTTCTGCTGAATGGCCATGCGGAGCAGAGAGTTGAGGGTCTTCTTCTCATCCTCAGCGGCGGCGAGCTGTCTCTGCATCTCATCTAACTGAGTTACGTACTGGTCACATCTGTGAAAACACAGGGAACGATAAGAACACAGGAAACAGGAATGGAGATACATACAGAATCAAATAATAAAAGAATAGAAAGGCTTACTTTTTGCATAAACGTCCCTTAAAAAGCCTTTAGTTTTTATTAAAGTCTGATGAAAGATTGTGTGGAATAGTTGCAGTTGTCTGCACCCACAACAAAAAGTCAATTCTTATTAGCCCCAGACTTCTGACATTTTGGTACGTCACGTCACGTATTTTAAAGAGAGGAAGTACCATGCAAAACTTAATTAATGTAATTAACCTAAAACTAATTGAACCTAATTTAAACAGTTAAATTAGGGCTGGTCGATAAAATCTGTATTGGTATTTATCGACCGAACACTACTGTCAATAATGCAAACATTTTTTTTTTTAAAGTTCGGTATGAAAGTTTTGGTATGAAGCGCTATAGTTTTATTAAATGTGGCTGCTATGCGCGGGCATTGGACGGAATGGAGGCGTACGACTTGCAAGACACGCACATGGGAGCAATGCGCACATTGTGTGCAAACGGTACACATGTGATGCACGCATTTTCCAGGCGCTCAGAGTTTAAAAAAAAAAAAATCTGAACTTTTCTGAATGCTTTTATGAACTTTTCGCGATTTATGCAAGTCGAAGCAACTTATCTGCTTTACACGTTGCATGAAATATTCACATTTCATAAATAACGGTATACTAATTACCTCAGACAAACACTGCACCCAAACACTGCAGTGTCTTTTACTCTTCTCCATAAACTTGCAGCAATGGTTTGACAGTTTGTCATCTTAAAAAAAAAAAAAAAAAAAAAAAAAAAAAAAAAAAAAAAACGGTTTGATGGTTGCCTACTTACAGAGAGACAGCAGGGGAGCACGAACGCAAAGCTCATTGAAATGGTGAAGGAAATAACACACTCGCGCTTGTCACTTCAGGTCAGAATAACAAATTATTGAAAATTAGTGCCGTATAGCAGCAGTGACGAGATTGTAAATAAAAAAGGATGTAAGAATGTCGCCAAGGTGGCTATTTGGTTTCTTTTCTTGTGCATCACAGCTGCACCCAATCTGAAAGAGTTTTTAGCATAATGATAATGTAGTCATCCAACTTCACAATATGTAATGTTGCAATATGTATTTGAATAATGATGGTTAGGTCCTTTACTTGAAAGCTCAGATTTAATTATTATAATTTGTTTAGTTGACAGAGTTTGAGGTTTACTGTATAATTATTATTGACACCTTACAGATGTTGATCTACCTTCACTATTGCACACACTTTGTAACTTTTCTTTATCAAGTTTAAGAGTCTCTTTAGCACTCATGTTTATTTTATTATAAAGAGATCAGATATTTTGTTGAAATATTTTAGTTTTTGACTATTAAAACTATCTGCCTTAGTAATGTTGGTAAATTATAATAAATTGTTTAAATAAAAAAATCCTAATATTCCTAATTGTATTGTTAAAAAATATTCCATCATTTTCGATACTGAATGATATGAAACATTATATTGTGATCTTTTTTTTTTTCAATATCGCCCAGCCCCAAGTGAAATTTTTCGATTGTTGTTGTCAGTATGCCTGAACACTTATTTTGCTTTGTTGCACTTGTTGAAAGTATGCATGAAATCAAAATCGAATAATCTTATTTTTATATGTATATAGTAGTGTTTGTTATAAACCATGTATCTATTTTTCTTGAGGCAACTTAAGAAGAACCAGCTTTCATCAGCTGTCTTGGTGAATTTCTACCGCTGCACAATTGAAAGCATCCTGACCAACTGCGTCACAGTCTGGTATGGAAGCTGCTCTGTTGCTGAGCGTAAGGCACTGCAGCGGGTGGTGAAAACTGCCCAACACATCACAGGGACCACACTACCAGCCATAGAGGACATCCAGAAGAAACTGTCTGCGCAGAGCACGCAGTATTCTTAACAGACTGTTTTCTCTCTTGCCTTCCGGCAAGCGCTTCAGGCTCTCGCGGACAAAAACCAGCAGACTGAGAAACAGCTTTTTTCCCAGAGCTGTCTCCCTTTTGAACTCTGCCCCTTACTGACTCTTTTGCCCCCCCAATACACCCCCCACTCTCCTCTAACTTATACTCCTCACAATCACTGCACTGTTTAACATTTGCACATTTAAAATTTGCACATATTCATTGCACTACATTGCACTGATTCATTTATTTGAACTGTACATACCCACTGCACATGGACATTTGTAATTATGTACACACCCACTGTACATATACATTTGTAATTATGTTTATCTATCTGCACACTTCTGAATATTAATAGCATACTGTACATAAATTCATTTATTGTAAATCTCTGTTCATAGCTAATACAACCTGTATATAATGTTGATAGTACATCCATCTGTAAATATCACCGTAGTTTTTCTATAACTGCACTTTATAACTTATACCTGTATCCTGCACTTGCTGCTATTGCACTGCTGGTTAGACCTAAACTGCATTTCGTTGCCTTGTACTTGTACATGTGTAATGACAATAAAGTTGAATCTAATCTAATCTGTGCACTTAATTTGTAAAAAAATATCAAATATAATCACTATCATTATCAGGGTTTCTGCAGGTTTCTTTAAGTCAAATTTAAGACTTTTTAAGACCCTTTAAGGACCATTGTAAATGACATTTTAGACTTATACAGGGCTAAACACTAAGGGCGTACTCACAATATGTCTCCTCCCTTCTTCCCCGACGGCCCGCACTCATATTGCATTCGGGCCTGAGCACACTTATGTCATCGATGATGCGCTGTTCAGTTTCAGAAGCGCTCTCGCTCAGCACAGTGAAGATTTTTTTTATATCGTTTTAGTCGTTTGAGATGCAGTGACATGCAGTCAAATATTTCGCTAAACATATCAGCCACTTTTGACACTCATAAACAATCGTAAAGTCCTCGTGCTGCAGGAATTAGGTTTGCTGAAGGTGCAGCTGTCGTGCAGTGAGGGGTTTGGTTTCTTTAATAATCTACGACATTTTGCGTTCAGTAAACAGTAAGAATGATTAATAAATCCATATGAAAGTCCCTTAAAGTCACGTCTTGTCTTCAGTTTCGGGGTCCAAGTGAACTGCGATTTGGCACACCTCTTCCAACCGTGCCTGAGCCCGATTCAGAGCACTCACACTTCTCAAACGATCCGGGAAACGGGGCTGGGCACAGTTCAGATAGCATAGTGTGAGTACGCCCTAAGGATTTTTTCTAATGGCCCAGTTACTTCAGTAAATAGTTTTTATAGTAATGAAAGATCATGTAAAGACGTGTTGCTTTGATTTTCTTTCCTTGCTTAGGGAATTTAATTAGAAGAATTTGCTGTAAACATGTTTAACAGCTGTTGTGATTTATGATCTCTTTGCAATAAAAAAAGTTTTGAGATGGGACATAGGAAAATTAAGACCTGTTTAACATGATTTAAGACCTACAACAAAATATTTAAATGAATTTAAGGCCTAATATATATAAATATATTTTAAATTTAGGACATTTTAAGAAGACCTCACAGACACCTTGATTATATACTTTCAGGGGTTTTGAGTATGTAAATGCCCGCAACCCCCCCAAAACCTTAAAAAAGTATATAAATAAATAAATAAATAAATAAATAAATACAATAGGTCTTTCACCCATTAGGCTTGGGCCCTAATACAGGGTTTCATTAACATGTAAAATAGTGTTTAAACGTTCCATACAGTCTTTTTAAATTACGAGATTTTAAACATTATCCTTGCTTTCACTATTCGCCGTTCCCTTGACATTTGATCTATGACATCAGCCCAGACTGAGCTGCCCTCGCCTGCACACGGGATCAGAACGAGCGCACGTTAATCAGCATGTGAGGGGAGCTCGTGGGAGAATGGGCCTTAAGATGATAATCTTATTAGCTTGCTCTTAAAACAAGGTCCTGACTGTCTAATCCCTGTGACTCTGTATACCTAAGAGCTCTCCTCTCGTATGCAGTTCAACAAACATAAACAAACACTGCCTGCTACCCACAGTGCAGGTTACTCTGACTATGAAAGCCTTACATCACGCACACATTACATTTATTATTATTGAGCCAGCCCAAGCCAACATATCAGTTAGATTATTAGATTTAAAACTAAAATTGATCAGTTTATTTTGTGAATTAACATGAAAATCTGGAAAATCAACAGTGAGAATCAACTTCTCCCATGAACTCTTCTGAACTCTGCGCATAAATCAAAGCAGTTTACACACATCCGGTTTAGCCTTAAGAAAAAAGGGGCTACATGCTTCAGACGTTGACCTGAGAAATTTCCCTGGCTCGTGAGTACACAAATCACTTTGTGCACATGTAATCCCATCATACCTGCTTGCGAACATGACCCGCAATGAGGAGAAGGTGGCTGCATCCTCCTTCAAGGCTTTCAGCTCATTTCTCAGCTTCATCATAGTCTCGGTCACCATGCTCTTCTCGGTCTCATACTTCGTCTTTAGGTTGGTCAAAGCCAACTCTGCCGTCTAAAAGAACGAAAGCATATTTTTTAGTTTAGAATCACACTAGACACTACAAAGAGTAAAAGACAGGGGTGAAACAATCCACATATTCAAATCGAATCGTTCAGTACAAGCGCATTACAAACCAAATGATTAAAAAACATTAGGAAATTAAAAGGTCTGCCACTCCAACCCCAAAGAAAAACATACTACTCCAGTCAGACATACACTGGACAAGTTCTTTGCAGTATGGCTAATAACATTAATGCGACTAACTGAACAAAAAGAACTTGTTTAGGCTACGGGTCCACAAAAAGCGGTGAGTGGTTGAGAGCACTACTATAGCACTGAGTTTAACTCATTTTCTAATGGTTGGCGCATTTAAAACACGCTGAGCACTCAGCAGTGTGTGCCAAGCTCCTTGTCATGATGCTGCCACTGTAAAAAAAACAAAACAAGGAAGAGGTTCCAAGGAAAACCTGGAATTATTTACTGTTTACATTAAGAACTGACAGACCATAAATTCTGGCTGTCCCTATCGTCATGGCAGACTTGTCGATATTCAATAATTTAATACATCATGATAATGAACATGCATAATATTGATATCATGTGCACGGAGTGTTTTTTTTAATATTGTTTTGTATTTGCAGACTTAATTGGGCTTAATAATAATAATAATAATAGTTATGATGATGATAATGATAATAATAATAGCACAATAAAAAAATGTAATCTTATTACAAGTAATTATTTTATTATAACTACAACTAATGAAAATTATTTATATTTTATTATTTACATTTTTTTATTTGAACAGCAACTGTAATAAATTGCTTTTTCTCACTGCTGATTTTGATGCATTAACTAATGTTTACTAATGATATTTTATTGTAAAGTGTTACCTATTGTACTTTATAATACTTTTGCAATTCAATTTAGTTGAAACAGTAGTAGTTCACTTTGAAACCTGTATATAACTAAGGAATGCACTAAGCATTTTTGGCTATTTTACCTGTTGATGTAACCTTTTTCGCAGCTTAGATCAATATCTTATACTGTATACAGATAATATCTTATACTGTGATAAGAGCTTCAGCAATTAATCGCAACAAGAAAAATTATAAACCATCATAAGCCTAAGCACGAGCGTATTCCACTGCAGGTGATATTGTCGCATTAAGCCAATCTGTGCTGACCATAGAAAATGTCATATATATAATGTCAATATATATATATATATATATATATATATATATATATATATATATATATATATATATATATATATATATATATATATATATATATATATATATATATATATATATATATAATGTTATTTACTTTTTTATTTATTTAGCATAATATCTTTAAAACACTGTCCCTTCCCTGCCATCCAAAGCCACGGCTCCTGAAACCTAAATGCGTGCACCTTAAAGATGACAGTAGACAACCCACTTGTTCATGTCAATTGCCAGTAAGGAAACTTTATAGTCCTTTATAATACTACAATTCCGAATGAAAAGCTGTATTATATCTAGCAAGTTTTCAGTTGTGTAGCAAGCAAGACTTGTCATAATGTGCAATATTTCATGTATGCAAGGATCGCTGGTCTAACTCTCTTAAGCATTTTGTCCTAAAGCGACTACTGTATGCTTGGCCGGAGGGGTGCAGGAATTACAGTTATTACTAAGCCATAGTTGCACGCTATATCAGACCGAATATTTAAAGTAGCATGGACAACAATATAGGGAGCATCACAGGTTATCATTGTTCAAAAATGAACCAATGTGAATATAAAACCAACTTCAACTCAACTCAATTTATTTCTATAGCACTTTCAACAAACCACAATGGGTACCAAAGTGCTGTACATAAAACACATAAAACGCATGCAAATATACACAAAAACCAAAATACATAAACTCACATCACATGATTAAAAGCTAAAGTGACCTCTGAAAAGACTCAAAAGTTGGAGCTGTTCTTTAGGACAGTGGAAGATCGTTCCAGAGTCTTGGAGCTGCTACTGAGAACGCTCTATCACCTCGACATTTTAAGCGTGATCGTGGAACTTGCAGATAGAGATGATCTCTAGAGCGAAGAGATCTCACAGGTTGGTGTATAATAATTAGCTCAGAAATATACTCAGGGGCCAGGCCATGGAGGGATTTAAAAACATACAACAGAACTTTGTACTGAATTCTAAACTGGATTGGCAGCCAGTGTAGGGAAACCAGTACAGGTGTAATGTGTTCTTGTTTTTTTGTGCCTGTTATTCAGCTTCAGCTCAGTAAAGCAGGCTAGGCGGAATAGCACAGGCTAGGCGGAATTGTTGTTAAAAAAAAAAACAAAAAAAAAAAATACATTATTGATGCAATAAAAGGTCCCTTATGAAATTGAAAATAGTCACATTAATCTTTCGCCAAAAGATTTCAGAGGCTGAACAACACTTCCGTGCATATAACCCATTCGTAACACAACACAATTTACATCAGCCTTTCGTGAGTAAACTAGTTTTAAAACATTAACATTACCTGTCTAAAAGAAATACTTCAGCCATGATGTCATCCCTCCTCCAGCGTGCAAAAGTAACTCCAATATTAATTCAGGATTTGAAAAAGTTTTGATTCAGCATTCGTTTTTACCGCTGTCACGCTCTCTCTTGTGCACGTGTAGTGAACGCGGCGTGCGTGCATGTGAAAATGGTGGATCTACGTGATCAGATGTACAAATCTACATTTGTTGACAGACAGTTTGAGCTACTTAATAGAATTATGGGAACTGTTAGCCTGACAAATTTTAATTGGATGAACATTTTTCAGTCTTATGCCTTACCCAGAATATAAAAATACATATAAACACATTTAGATCATTTCCTTTAATCATTACTATTGGAATGTGAAGGACTTTCAACCAGCAAAACAAAAAATGTTTCTGGAGACAATCACCTACTGCACCTTTAAGTACAGCTCTATCATTGTTCAAAGCAAAATAAAATAAAAATGATTCTTTAGGATGTTAGTTTTATTTATTTTTTAAGATTTTTTTCTTTTTGCTGTATTGAAAACAAATAAAACAATGACACCGCTGCATCCAAACCGAACCATTATATCCCTAGTAAAAGATTATTTAGACCACCGTTCAATCAATTCAAAATAAAAACATTTATTGATTAATATATTAGCCGACTAATCAATCTATATTATCCAATTGAAGAATATAAGATATTTAAATCTACTAACAGCTCTCAGAAAAATCAATGAAAATACACAATAAGACTCTACTGCTTGAATTTCATTCAAATTTACAATAGAACACAACCAAAGGATATTATGTGCATAATAATAATAATAAAATAGAACTGAAAAGTAGGGCTTGCATATCAAGTATGTTTTAAATCATCTTACAAATATAACACATGACTTACCTGTTTGTTAGCTTTTAGGACAGTTCTGAGAGTGGCTATCTGCTCTCTCTTGGTGCTCAGAAGTGACTTAAGTTTTAACACCTCTTCAATCAATGCTTCTGTGTCGCGGTCAGATTCAGTGCTTCCACCAGCTGCTGGAGAGGACAAAAAGCTGCGCTGCCTGCACAAGTCCACCGCCACCTTCAAAAGGTGCAGAAATAGGTCAAATACATTTAAACCAAACATTGCTAAATTACAACACAATAGAGCATGTACGGTATGACAGAGAAATGAAAAAATACAAACAAAAACTAAAATATAGGCATATTTTAATATTTATATTGACTTAATTTTTTATTTTTTATTTTATTACTTTAGTTGACAAAGCAAAAAAGCAGCTATTCTCTGAACTTTGGTATTAAAGAAGATTCAGTCAGGCATCCTGATGCAGCCTGTGAGATCAGTTCATAGTTCTCCCCCAAAAAAACTGCTTAAAGGCTTATAAGGATGGTTGACTCAAAGATGAACATTCTGCCATCATTTACATTTACTACCCAATTTCCCTTTTTTATCTTCTCATGTTTTCTGCAATACATTAAAGTCAGTAATAACACAAACAGTTTAATCCTTTGTAGGGAACTTATTAAAATACTCACAATGTGAATGAAACAGTGTTTACCTTAATAAAAACTGATCAAACAACAGCAAATTTAAGAGTTATTTAAGATGCAACAGCATGATTTTATGTACTTTCCATGTAGAATAAAAACACAAACAGATGTGCATTTGTTTGTGCATTAATTCAATTGCAGCAGTCACATGGTTTGCATATGTTTGTAATACAAAGAGCTTGCATTTGTGAGAAGCTGTGATACTTTTAACTCCATCAAAGTCAAATAAATCTGTCTGCATCTTAAGATGCTGTTGTGTTGATCGTCTCCCATCTCCTCCTCCACTCCTCAGCTGAACATGACAAATAGCAGCATTTCTCAAAACGGAGTTGAAAACTAAGTAGTGCTGAAATGTAACTGGTACGTTTCCAGAATAACACTCAGGACAGCTAAGCATTCTTTTTATTGCTAAAGGGCAAAATTACACACTAAAGAAAAATGAAAATGCGGTTTTTGCAGGTTTCACCAAGTCAAATGTGATATATTTTACAATATAACAGGGTTTCTGCAGGTTTCACCAAGTCAAATGTGATATATTTTACAATATAACAGGTTTTCTGCAGGTTTCATCAAGTCAAATGTGATATATTTTACAATATAACGGGTTTTCTGCAGGTTTCACAAAGTCAAATGTGATATATTTTACAATATAACGGGTTTTCTGCAGGTTTCACAAAGTCGAATGTGATATATTTTACCAAATAACGGGTTTTCTGCAGGTTTCACCAAGTCAAATGTGATATATTTTACAATATAACAGGTTTTCTGCAGGTTTCACAAAGTCGAATGTGATATATTTTACAAAATAATGGGTTTTCTGCAGGTTTCACAAAGTCAAATGTGATATATTTTTCAATATAATGCGGTTTCTGCAGGTTTCACAAAGTCAAATGTGATATATTTTACCAAATAACGGGTTTTCTGCAGGTTTCACAAAGTCGAATGTGATATATTTTACCAAATAACGGGTTTTCTGCAGGTTTCACCAAGTCAAATGTGATATATTTTACAATATAACAGGTTTTCTGCAGGTTTCACAAAGTCGAATGTGATATATTTTACAAAATAACGGGTTTTCTGCAGGTTTCACCAAGTCAAATGTGATATATTTTACAAATAATGGTTTTCTGCAGGTTTCACAAAGTCAAATGTGATATATTTTTCAATATAATGCGGTTTCTGCAGGTTTCACAAAGTCAAATGTGATATATTTTACAAAATAACGGGTTTTCTGCAGGTTTCAACAAGTCAAATGTAATATATTTTTTAATATAATGGGGTTTCTGCAAGTTTCACCAAGTCAAATGTGATATATATTTCAATATAACAGGATTTCTGCAGGTTTCACAAAGTCAAATGTGATATTTTTCAATATAACAGGGTTTCTGCAGGTTTCACCTAGTCAAATGTGATATATTTTTCAATACAACGGGGTTTCTGCAGGTTTCACCAAGTCAAATGTGATATATTTTTCAATATAACAGGGTTTCTACAGGTTGTATTGAAAAATATCACATTTGACTTGGTGAAACCATGCAGACACCCCGTTATATTGAAATGTATATCACATTTGACTTGGTGAAACCTATACATTTTTCAATGTAACTGGGTTTCTTCAGGTTTCACCAAGCCAAATGGGATATATTCTTCAATGTAACGGGGTTTCTGCAGGTTTCACCAAGTCAAATGTGATATATTTTTCAAGATAACAGGGTTTCTGCAGGTTTCACATAGTCAAATGTGATATATATTTCAATATAACGAGGTTTCTGCAGGTTTCATTAAGTCAAATCTCAAATGTGATATATTTTTCAATATAACGGGATTTCTGCAGGTTTCACCAAGTCAAATGTGATATTTTTTTCAATATAACAGGATTTTTGCAGGTTTCACCAAGTCAGATGTGATATATATTTTTCAATATAACTGGGTTTTTTGTAGGTTTTACCAAGTCAAATGTGATGTTTTTCAATATAATGGGGTTTCTGCAGGTTTCACCAAGCCAAATGTGATATATTTTTCAATATAACAGGGTTTCTGCAGGTTTCATCAAGTTAAATGTGATATATTTTTCAATATAACTTTTCTGTACAAAAATGGACAACTTTTAAAAACTAGAAATAAACAATGTATTTACAACAGTCTGTCGAAGTCAGTGTCCTCATCAGGTAGCTATAAATACAGGATAGAGAACTTTCAAACAATTGTTATTGTAAGGAAGACAATACAACCCTCTTTGGTAAAAAGAGCTAATAAATAAAACGTTGTTAAAAGTTTTGAGTGGGATTATTTATGAATGGATGGGCATTTGCAATGGGCATTGGCCAGATTGGGTAGATTTACATGAATGTAGAAAATTATGACCGGTTTAAATGATTATATACCTATGAATATTTGTGTGAATTTAAGACTTTTGAATGCCAACAATTTTGCTTTTAAAATTTAAGACATTTTAAGACTATTGAAAAGGGATGAACCAATATGAATTTTTCGCACAATATCAATAACAGATAACTCAGCCGATAACTGACATATCAGCCGATAAATATTTCAAAATGTTATATTTTTATACAGTGAACAACTGATTTTATTTTAAAAACTTCCAAAAAGTTTGAATTGATCTTAGAACAGCCAACAAAAAAAAAGTAATAATTTCAAAATTGCAAGGTGATCATATAGAACCTATATTCATGGTTTCACATAAATCAGCATGCCAAAAATTCTCATCCAATCATAACCAATTAAATGCTCTCCAGTATCTGACATGCCCCGCCCCCTTCAATATGCTTCTCATTTGCTTTTCAGTTAATGCGCTTGAGCTCAACCACTCTTACCGGCAGAGCGCTGATAAAACAAAACGCTATTGGCTGTTTTTAAAAAAAAGGAGGAGCTACACTATAGCTGCGCTTTATCATTATGGTTGAGACTATGTCACAATTTCAAAGTACTTCATGGGACCTTTAAGTGAAAACCATTGTCTTTCTTCTGCCTCCAAATTGTTGTACATACAGATGTGAGACATACCTGCAAATGTTTAATCTGACAGCGTATAACTGCCACCAGGTTGCGCACATTGGTTGGGTCCCTGAAGTCTAGTGTAGGAGACCCGGGACAACTTCCACAGTTAGAGGGTGCATCTCCACTTCCTGTGCTGCTCGGGTCTAGCACTTCACCAGACCGTCTTTGTCTGCGCAAGGATCCACGGTAGTGGTGTGGCAACTGATGGTTTTGTGTTCTCCCTGCTTGGGCACCTTCGCGATAGTAATCCAGTGTAACTCGACTGGGCGTGAGGTTGTTACTAACACACACGTGATGGTAAAGGTTGGCCAGATCCTCTGAGAAAGCCAGAAGCTCTTCCTGTGCAGCACTGAGGTGGCCCTCAGAGTCGGTGGCAACCTGCCGCGTAGCACCGATTTCTCTCTCCAACTGTCCAATTCTCTCCTGGTCTTGTCGGCTAGCAGTAATACACTGGCGAATTTGATCAGCGAGATCCTGCGCCTCTCCTCTCCAACGTTGTTTCTCTAGCTTGCATCGCTCCTCCAGGGTCTTATAGCGTTTTTCAGCATCTTTAAGCTCCTCGTGTAGACGTGCAAGCTCCTCATTGGCTGCTTGCATTCGGCATTCTAATACTTCTGTGCTTTTTGTGTCCACTTCATAGTAGTTGATGCCATTTTCTGGATCTTGGGATGTAGGAGACGAGCTCATTCTATTCCCTTCTTCAGCAGATCTTTTAGAGATCATGCTCTGAAGGTTCTCCAAATGCTGAGTCAGCTGATCCATCTTCTCCTGTTGCTCACTGAAGGCATCTTTAGACTGGATTAACTGCTGCTGGAGCTCATGCACAGTGCTGCTCAGTGTGGCTTTCTCTCTCTCCACCTGGATATGGGTACATAATATGGCTATCAACAAATGATATAAATTTTTATGAGATAGATTCCAACTGGTCAATTAAAATCAAATGCTCAAATTGGTACTGAATGGACTAACAAACAAACAACAAACAAAAGCCCTGTAAAACAACTGATTAATGTAAAAAAAAATTGGTTTCCATTCTGTCTCCTAACCAGTGTTGGGGGTAACGCGTTATAAGTAGGCCCACATGGAATCTGCGTGTGCAGAAACACTCAGATTTCTGCAGATTTTTAGCCTATTGAGTCTATTTATTTATTCACTTGTGTAAATGTGTGTAAATTTAAATTTATTCAGTTTTTAAAAAGATTTCAGTAATATTATTGACTAATATGAACATATTCATTTGATTTATTTACAATACAGTTTGTAAAGTAATATTTTCTGTATTTTAGGAGATATATTACATAGCGACTTGCTTAGTTTACCAATGTATAAGTGGATCTAATTGGATTTGCATTATAAACATTAAACAACACTTAATTTATTATTTTTTATTTCATGTATTAAGTTTTTTACGATACTCCCAAAATCATTCCACAAATCCGCAGACTATTTACAAAATTCTGCACAGAAATAGCAATTAAATTCCGCAGATGTAACGCGGGTTACTTTTTACCTTGCTTAATTGGCTTTAAAATATATATTACAAAATAAAATTTACCTTATTCACATACTCAATGAGAGAGTGTGCTGTGAGGGAATAGACAGTCGGCTTACATTCATCAGCATCAGCTCTCTTTTTTCACAGATAAGTGTACTGTTCTAGCTGGATAACTCAGGATAGTGGTCTATTTCGAGTCAGATGGGGCTATCCGGCATCTTAAAAAGTAAGTAATAAAGTACTTGGCCTACTAAAGATGCAAATGTTTTACGCCGACTCAATTTGGTGAACTGGTTTAACCGGTTCACTTAGAAGATCCGGTTAAAACAAATGATTCATTCACAAATCGCCTGTCATCAATAAACACAGTTAGAAACAGAAACAATGGCAGGCCGAAGACTTACATTTTTGCAATGGATTCTTGTTATTTTGAACTCATTGAAGCAAAGAAGTGGATTGTCATAAATGTAGATTATGTGCAAGTTAAACTTGTCGACTGCAAGAAAATCAACATCGAATAACGTTACCGCCAGCTAAACAACAAATGATTGACACCAGTTCACGTTCCCTTAGGTAAAACAATTAATTTATTGTTGAGGATAGAAGCCACTGTCTACTGTAGAAGCGACTACGTTTTTGTAATATAGTAAGATTTTTTCTCTTTTGGGAAACGATTTACACATTCGTTAAGGCCATGTGAAGCAATTTATTCAATGTATAAAGCGCAAAGATTTATTTTGATTTGGGGTGTTTTTTTATCGTCTTACTGTTCATTTTGTTATAAAAAATTTCAAAGGTTTAAAATCTGTTTTTGCCTTAATATAAAATATTTCATGTTAGTAATCTTAGGTTATTGCTATCTTTATCTCAATGGACATTGAATTTAATAACTAATAACACAAAAATGTACAAAAGTAGCAAAAACATTACTTTACATGCTTTCATTAATCTGTATGTACAGCATGTACAGCTCTGGGCTTAGAAAGGTCTTAAAATATAATTTTTATCCAACATTTTAAAAGGAAAATGAACCTGAACCTCAGCCAGGAAAGGAAAAGTAACGCAAAAGTAATTTTAAGCTTTCCATAAAAACTAAGTAACGCAATTAGTTACTTTTTTGGGGAGTAACTCAATGTAATGCACTACTTTCAAAAGTAACTTTCGCCAACTCTGGTCCTAACATATCATAAAGAACATCAATGTTTACCTTAAAAAAATTACATAAAAATGATTACAAATTTTCAGGTAATAAAACTTGATGTATAAAAATCTGCCTGAGCAGGAAGTGGTGTGAAACAGGAAGCAATGTTCATCTCAGATGAAACTGCCAAGTTAAAAATAAAAACCATGTTATTACATCATTTGAATCTTTGGTTTGAGGTGAGATCTGAAGAGATAGACTTTAGTCAGCAACCTTCATTAACTTTCTTAATCAACTTCCCTAGCCCTTCTGATTTATAAACAGGGTCAGAGTAATGAATTCCCGGTCATATATTATATACAGGTACCTAACTTTTAATTACCTAATTCACAATTTAGAACATACATGTACATGCCAAAAAATTTAAATATCGTGGAAAAGTCCATTTATTTCAATAAATTGTCTCAAAAAGTGAAACTTGTGTATTATACTAATTCACTACAGACAAAATTAAATATTTCAAGCCTTCATTTGTTTCAATTTTTATGATTATGGATTAAAGATCCCCCCACAAATGTAGTATTTCACAAAATAAGAATAATTCATGTGACCAATAAAAAAGGGTCTTAAACAAATCTTGGAAAGTGTGTTATTGTACTGTTTTATGTCCTTCAGGTGAGTTTCCTGGCCAATTAAGAACAGGGAAACCATGGTCCTTACCATGGTCCTCATTGTAGCTTTGGCACTGTGTGCAGGTCCCAAGTCCTGCTGAAAATTAAAATCATCATCTCCAAAAAGCTTGTTGGCAGCAGGAAGCATGAAGTGCTCTAAAACAAGTTGACTGTGGACTTGATAAAAAAACAATGGACCCACACCAGCATATGACATGGCTCTCCAAACCATCACTGACTGTGGAAACTTCACACTTGACTTTAAGCAGCTTGACTTTTATATCTCTCTGTTCTTCCTCCAGACTCCGGGATCTTGATATCCAAATGAAATACAAAATTTGCTTTCATCTGAAAAGAGTTCTTGGAACCACTGCACAATAGACCAGTACTTTTTCTCTTTAGCCCAGCACAGACGCTTCTAACGTTGTTTTTGGTTCAGGAGTGGCTTGACACATGGAATTTTACAGCTGTAGCTCATCTCATACAGCTGTCTGCATGCAATGGTTTTTGATGCTCTGACACCAGCCTCAGACATCCTTGCTTGACAATCCTCTCAAGCTTGCGGTCATACTTGTGCACCTTTTCCAGCCACCTTTTTTGTCCCTTCCTCTTAACACTCTAATAATATACTTAGATACTGCACTCTGAGAGCACCCAGCTTCTTTTGCAATTGCCTTTTGAGACTTTTCCTCTTTATGGAGGGTTCCAATGATGGTCTTTTGCACAACTGTCAAGTCAGAAGTCTTCCCCATGATTCTGAAGCCTAGTTTCAAGGCTTTGCATTAATTAGCAGACTAGATTGAGACACAGGGAGCCTACAATGTTGAACTTTGTCATGATATCCTAATTTTGTGAAACACTGGATTTGAGTTTTTTTTATCTTTAATCCATAATCATTCAAATGGAAACAAACGAAGGCTTGAAATATTTCACTATGTGTGTAGTGAACTAATATAACACACAAGTTTAACTTTTTGAAACAAATTATTGAAATAAATGGACTTTTCCTTGATATTCTAATTCTTTTGCACATACCTGTATATTCAGGATGGAACCAGGATCTTTAATTTACAACAGGTTAACATGTCAATATACAGAAAGAAACCTGTATTTGATGTCTAATCTGGAAAGCTAAATTTGCATGCACGCGTGCATGCAAAATAAGGCCAGGAAAGACAGAGGGAAAGCCCAATAACCCAAAGAAAATGAATAAAGAAGCATGTAGAAGAGGTTTCTCTCACCTGTAGCAAGCTGTTGCTTAAGTTTCTGGCTGTCTGACAGGTGCAGCTCGCTCAGCAGGTCAGACACCAGCCCAGGAGCTTGGGTCTGAGGAACACTTCACTGCTTCTGGGTGTGGAGCACCTGTTTCTCTCCATGCCTTTGGAGTTATTATACCCACTGTCCATTTCTTCATCCTCTTCTTCCTCTCTGTCCTTCTCTCCCTCCCGGCTGTCATTCAGCTGTAGCTCTAAGTGGCTAATAGAGTCGAAGGGATTGAGGGTGAGGGCGGCAACCTCTCGCCTCAGGCTGTTCTTCTGCTCCCTCTCCTCCTTCAGGGCCTCGAGTGCTTCATCCAGTTGGTGCTCTGCAATCTCCCGGAGACGGCCAGCTTCTTCCAGCTGTGCCCTCATCAGCTCCAGCTCCTCATCTTTATGGGTCAACTCCAACTTCACAGACTCAAACTCCACCTGCAAACAAGCACAAATGTAATGTATTTGATAGTCTGTCTGCGTGTAGCTGTGATAAAGTACTAAACTAAAAAAAAAAAAAAAAGGCCTAACAACTGTAAAATGACTTAAATGGGAAGGTGTTATTTACATAAATTATGATTCAACACAGGTTCAGGTGTGTTTTATCAGGGTTGGAGCTAAGAAAATTCTTAAGAGATTCTTGAGTTTGTGGTGTTTTTCCATTTTAGTACTGTAGCTTTACTTAAACGACACATTGCATAGATGACTATTTAAAATAAGCTGATGTTTTTATCAAATATTTATATTTTACATCAGCTTTCACTTCAGTTACTGAAAACTATTTTTATTTAATAATATTTATGAGGTGAATGCACATGAATGACATTACAAAGTTTTTTAAGCTCAGAGGTCCAAAGTTGGGGGTATATCAGAGAGAAACATTGCTGGATCACTAAACTATAATAGAAAATTGTACATTACATATCTTATTATTTATAAGTCAGTGGGTGGAATTCATGGATGCAAAATGAGAGACAAAACAATCAGAGTTAAACCATGCTGTATTTTTTTTTTATAATTTATCAGAATTATATACGTAACTTGTGTCGACGAAAGTGGCTTTAACGTACCTTATGTCGTTATTACGACTTATCAACTCAGTGCTTCCCAAAGGTTTGAAATATACTTGCGGTGGTAGCCTGATTGAAACACACCATTTACCCACATCACATAAATAGTTAACTATATTCGGCAAAATCGGTTTCTCCCTCTCTTTCAAATAGTTCAAATTAATAAAATAATCAGCAAATGAGAAATGAATGACAGAAGGAATATAAACATATTATTTACAAGATTAAAACATGTAGATTTAAAACAAGGCAAAATGCGTTGATTAACCATTACAAATGGTGTACATATATTTTGCAGCCAGTTTAGACCAGTCATTTCAGTCGTACTCTGCAAGCGTATAGTAAAGTTACTCTGAGTCATTTAGATTAAAAAAAATGTATTATTTAATATTTCTCTTGCTTTCGCGACTGTACGCTCGCAGTCAGCAGTGAAGCCAAGCGAAAGTAGGCATTTGTAAAAAGGTAATGCGAAACGCATAGAAACTTCAGAAAGCCGAAGCAAAAGTTGAATTCCGGACATTTTAACGAGATTTAGAACCCGGGCCAGCTCGCCTCTGTGGGTCTGCAGAGCATGTGAGATTGTCTGTAGAAGTGTTGATCTTGCGCACAGAAATGGGTAAATAAGAGAAGATTTTCCACTACTTGGGCAAATTCATCGTGGATGTTTGGTTATATTGGTTGGATACAAACAACTGTAAAGGATGTTAATAATAGTAAAAAAATACAAATAAAAAAAATTACATGTGTCACTAAATATACTTGGGCAGCCGTTAATATACCTGGGTGGCTCGCCCAAGTAAAGGTCTATGTGTGGGAAAGCACTGCAACCTATAAATGAACTAAATCAGGTGTGTTTTGGGTGACATACAACATGCATAGAGCAATGGGTCCACAGGAACAAAATTGAAAACCACTGGACTTCACTGGAAGTTTTCACATTGTAACTTCTATACATTTTTGACACATGGTATTAACAAATAATTTCCTAATATATTACACACCAAATGGATACAAACATACTGTAAGCACTATCACATGGCAGTGTCAATCCCAAAATGATGCTTCTTTAAATGCTGGTGGCATATACTCAAACTTGCTGTTAGATTCCTGACACGACACATATTTGTGAGTTTACTCACTATGTCTAGTCTTGTTACAGAATCAACTCATCAGAACTACTCCACTCATTTGTATATTTAATATCTGAGGCCCTGTCCACACGAACAGAGGTATTTTTTTAAACCACACTTTTTTCTACGCAGTTTTGCTGTTTGCCCATATAAAAATGCAGTGTCAGGTGATGGAAATGGAGCCTTTCTGAAAACTCTGGCCAAGGTAAAGATTTTTCACAACCGGATACAGATTTTCTGATACAAACGGAGATTTCGCCTCATGACATCAGCGTGCGCCCTGTTTTCTCCTTTCTGATTGACCAATTGCTTGGTTCCGCAAGTTTGTGGCATACGCATCGTGTATTCCACATCATCTGCCTGTTATTACATTTGCATTGACCTGTATGGAATATACCCACGAAAATCACATTTGCACTGAACTGTATGGAATATACTCACGAAAATATTTAATTCCCCATTTGAAGTAAATCCAGCATAAGTGTCATTATCTCCGCCTGTTGGTTTGGCTCGCCCTTAACATGCAACAGTGTGTATTGTACTTTCATGTGGACAGAGATTTGTTTTAAAACGAAAGTGACAATAACAATAAGTTTATAAAATACCCCTGTACATGTGAACATGGCCTGAATTTACACTGAGCAAACCAGTTTGTGGTCCAATAGAGGTGGTGTTCTAGTGCCTGTGACTCTGAATATTCATGCACAGAAGTGAATAAAACCTTTCTCTTGTGCAGCTCCTCAGAAGGAAGGCTTTGTCACAAAAGCAGCTGAGACTGAAGGACTACAACAGAAGTATTTGTGCTGCCGTGACTGCAGCTGCGAAAAACACATTGAAAGTCACAAGACATCTCTGGTGAAGCAAATTCCATAAAGGGCGACTAATGTCCAGAAAAACACCAAGTGTGAGGTTTAAGGTCAATCTAGTGTTAACCTTAATGCAGAATTAGTGTTGTCAGTTTCAGTTCCACCACACATACCTGTAGTTTTCAAATAAGCTAGAAAGACTTGATCAGGTGAGTTTAATTAAGGTCGAAGCTAAACTCTGCAGGAGTTTGACGCCCCTCAATTACAGGTCTATTATGCCACATTTAAGGATAAAACAGCTGGTTATATAAAGAAAACAACACGAACAATAGTTAAATCTAATCCTTCTCCGAATCGTAACACCTCTAACATGTTTTTCCCCCACACACCTGGTTCTCCTTAAGCACTGAGACTTGTTTCTGCAGGGAGATATTCTCCTCCTCCAGCTCGCTGTTATCCTGTAGCTGCTGCACCTCTCGAGTCTTGTACTCCTTCATCTCCTCTCTCATTCGGGTCTTCTCCACCTCCAAACACTCACACTCCTAAAGAAAACAGGTTGTCAAAAACAATCCCACTGAACTCAGAACAGACGTTAAGGAATCAATTAAAATCTGCATGTGGTGGTAGCTTTATAGGGTCATAAAATGGACAATCCAAATGTTTTTTCAAATTTACACATATAAGGTGTTACTCTACAATTCTACAATCAACACGGCACATTTCAAAACTAGCCAGTTTTAAGCATAACTCATTACTTTTCTTACTTTCTGAAACATGTGGACAAAGAAATTGTAAATTGATATGCCACATAATATGAGTGACTAGCTGGGTTTTCATCATCTTGTTATAATGTGCATTTTGAAGTATGACATGACAAACAAGGGATGGAAACATCAAATTTTGATAAAAAAAAAAAAAAAAAAAAACAACAAAAAAAACCTCATCTGCGTCACCACTCTGTGAACAGTGCTTGTGGTTAGAGCCAATTACAGACATTTCTGTTGAGCATAATTGGCAAACATAGGCTGCGTCCAAAACCACATACTTCCATACTATACAGTACGGTATAATCATGAGGCGAGCCCAGTAGTGTGTCTGAATTCATAGAATTTGAAAATCAGTATGCGAGAAGTACCCAGATGACTTACTACTTCTGGCAAGATTCTGAAGTGCGCATCCCATGCATGCTGCGCTATCCCATGATGCCCCGCGAGAGAATTCATGAATAAGAGTGAAGCAACGCAAATGACGCAGGTAGGTCATGTGATCATGACAAAATGGCGGATGTAGTATGTCCGAATTCCATACATACTTCTTAGATTCATAGTGTATAGAACATACTTTTCTAATGGCCAAATAGTACGTTTAAATTCAAATGCAGTGCTTACTGAGTAGTAGGCGGTTTCAGACGCAGCCATAGACATTTAAAAACTTGCTTGACTACGCTCAAAAAGTAAGCAGGGTTATTATCTACTGTTGTGTATTTGCTCTAATGGCCCTTTTCCACTGAGTGGTACAGTACGGTACGGTTTGGTATGCTTTTATGGCCGTTTCCACTGTCAAAACGTACCTAAAAGCAAACCGTACCATACCACTTTTGGCCCGTTTCCACTGAGTGGTACAGTACGCTTTTTATGGCCGTTTCCACTGTCAAAAGGTACCTAAAAGCGAACCATACCGTACCACTTTTTGGGCACCCTTTGCAAAGGGTATCTAGCGCGACAAAAGGGTACCAAAAGGTGCAGCTAGACGCACAGCTGAACACTATTGGTTTACAGAGAAGCGCCACTCGCGTACACACAAGCAGAAGAATGAAAAAGTAACCACCATTTTTAAATACACAGCCAAGATATTACATCATAATACTATATGCATATAATAACGAGCCATGGTTGACTCGAGCTCAGACAAACCTTGTCGTTGTCTTGATGTACAGCCAGAAACAAAAACCGGAGCACCGGAGAGCATGTGTCGACGCACTAACCACTACACCACTGGCACTGACACCTTTAGGACTATTATGAACTCAGAATGATGGAATTACTTTTTAACAGAGGTTCCATGTGCTGCTGAAGATTAAAGATAGAGATGAGAGGTTTGCACTGACTGTGGGCTATATGTTGCGTGTTGTTTTTGAACCCAAATAAGGACTAAAATGTATGCTGTGTGTAGTTTTTTTGTAATTGGTAACATATCAGAGACTGTAAGGGGCTGCATGTGTTCATATATGTTGCATTTATTTATTTTATATAAATCACAGACATTACAGTAGGCTATTTCGCATTATCATTGAGCTGCAGTTATGATCAAATCATGTTCATTGAAAGGTTAGTAATGAACATTTATGCACAAGTATTTATGTGTATAAAGCATCTGTTTTGAGGGAAGTGCTTCTCATATAAAACAACCCGTATGGGTTTACTTTGACATTCCCTTGAGCAAGAATGACGTTGATTGAAACTTTCTGTCGTACACCACATCCGTCAAAAGGGTACCCTTGGTACCCTTTAGGCCAGGCATGTCCAAGCTCGGTCCTGGAGGGCCGGTGTCCTGCAAAGTTTAGTTCCAACCCCAATCAGACACACCTGGCTAGCTAATCAAGCACTTACTAGGCTTTCTAGAAACATCCGTGCAGGTGTGTTGAGGCAAGTTGGAGCTAAAATCTGCATGACACCGGCCCTCCAGGACCGAGTTTGGACACCCCTGCTTTAGGCAGTGGAAATGCAAGCCTGATAAAGGTGATCCATAACGACCAGTACCATACTGTACCACTTAGTGGAAACGGGCCAAATGCACCTGTTGTCTTCTGTGCCTGTACTTGAGTTTTGTTTACATTAAAACTGGTGTGTTTTCTTACAGCTGGTAAAGTTAATGGTTCAGTTCAAATATCTGACTGCTTGTATTAAAAGATTAAATTGCATTATTGTGAAGTAAAATATTGTGTGGAATCGAAGACATGATAATCGTAACCAAACTGAACCATGAGATCAGTATAAGTTTGGACCCCTAGTCTATCCATTATGCTTGCCTTGTTTACTTTTGGTAACTAGGTTACCAAAACTACACTCAGCCTCTCTAACAACTTGATGGAAACACACCATGGCATGTATTGAGGGTTTGCAATATTAAATTACTAAAAATAATATTATTTTATTCATTTATTGTCCTTTATTCACTGAAAATTATAAAAACATTGTTTTATTTTGTTTTAATTAATATAATAAATAGCATAATGCTAAACTGTGTATATTGTTAACCACTAGGAGATTACAGACAATTATCAATTTTAATAGTATTACAACAGTTAAAATAATAGTTGAAACCTTTGGGACATTTACTACTAGACTAGGCTACTAGACTAGATCTTATTCTAACGTTTAATGCAGAGAAGAAATCTATCCCTGAAGCCTAAAGCCCTGGTCAGATCACACAATTTTGGCACAATTTCCTTGACATAGGGTGTCGTGGGGATTCGTAATCGACAAATGGGTGTCGCGACACAATTCAAACATTTCTTCTCATGTAATGTGGCATAGTTCACGACAAACAATGCCAATCACAGAAAGTCTAGCATGTTTAATTTTTGCCCCAATCTTCACAAAGAGTTCCGTCACGTGGATGACACTGTGCAATAGGAGCACATCTATTCTCAGTTATATCAGCGAGTGCTGCCGTTAATGCGCTGGTCAGGTAATCAAAAAATAGGCAGCATATTTACTTTTGGGTGGGTCACGGGTGGATAAGATCAATCATTGGTTATGCAAACTTTAACTACCTTTTTTTAACATATTAAGGTGTTTAAAGCAATTTTTCTGACAGACTGGCACAAATATGCAGACATCTTCATTTTCACAACAAGTCACGTTCATTTTATTTAACAATAAATGTTCCAGTCCAGTTATCTCTCCAAGAGTAGTCCCTTCTATTGAAACACTGTCAAAACTCCATACAAATTTTCCTGTTTGAAATGAACTTGTGTATGAAATCATTCAATGATCACGACATGCTCGTTTATATGTCATTACTTAATCAAATATCTGACAAATTAAAAATAGATGTGTAAGTGTGTGTTTGTTTATGAACAGTGAGAATATTTTGCCATTTCACTGCATCACCACCTTTAAAATATGCTTGACATTGATACAGCTGTCTGTGACAAGTGTATTGTACGTGCACAATAGTTCTATAAGTAGTTCACATGGCCTCTCTTTTTTTCAAGCTGACACTGAAACTCAAGCAGGCTTGGTGTCACATGATCTGGCCTCATGAAAACAAGGTGTCTTATTCCCACTTTTACTTTGATCAGCTAGAGATCTAGCAAAGGGTACGTCCTTTATCACCATTTCAGCTGTTTATTTGTGTTTAATGCCACGCCAGCATCTACAGCAGGGATAAAAAAATAAAAAAAAGAATCCGGTCCCACTAGTTTAGTATGTCTTAAATTTAGAGGTTTCTTTTTCCAACATTAGGACTAATTGCATGGAGTTTGTTCCATTAGTACAGATCTTATTCTCTTTTTCATTTGTTATTAACATATGAGGCAATGCAGTGGTTATCGCTGTCCCCTAACAGCAAGAAGGTCGCTGGTTCGAGTGGAGTTTGCATGTTCTCCTTGTGTTCGCATGGGTTTCCTTCAGGTGCAATAGGTGAATTGGGTCCATAGTGTATGTGTGTGAATAAGTGTGTATGGATGTTTCCCAGTGATGGGTTGCAGCTGCAAGGGCATCCGCTGCGTAATACATTTTGGATAAGTTGGTGGTTCATTCCGCTGTGGCGACCCCTGATTAATAAAGGGACCAAGCCAATAAGAAAATGAATGAATGAATGACATATGAACAAAATATTGGTACTATTTTAGTCCATAGAGGTTTTCTGCACGAAACTGGAAAAATATGTGATATTCGATTGATTAGTATTGTCATAATATCTCTTATGACTTTCCTTAGAAATGTTTTTTTTTATTTGCTGTTTTAAATTATTTATTTATTTATTTATTTATTTATTTATTTAATGACATTAAAATAAACAGGTAAAATATATTTCTTTATATTTTAGAAATATATTTTATTTATAACTAATTAATAAATTATATTTATTTATTTATTTGACATGGACATTACAATTAAACTGGACAACCAAATGCTTTTGATTAAGTGTTTTAGCAGACTTGCTAATTCTCAACACCTGTCCACAGGAGGCTTGACAAAATGAAAATAAAATAGATAAATACACAACATTATAATTCTTTACATAAAATTACTGAAGGCAAAAGCAAAGGCAGCATGATCAAACAAACTAGTAGTCTAATTAATAGATTTATAAACTACATATACTTTATATATCAAATTAATCCTAATTCAGACAAAAAAAATGTGACAAGGTGCAAATATTCTGTCGTTTAAAACACTATGAGTGAGTGAAAACCTAGGCAGATATTCATTTTCCTGTCATCTCAACTCCCGCTATTAGTGCTACTAGTGCTTATTTTCAGCTCTGAGTTCACTTTTGGGCTGCTCCAGCCAACAGCAGAACAGCAACTACTAGGGTGGTCGTAAAGATCGTAAAGCCCCATCTGATTGTATAAAAAAAATTGATAAACAGATAATGCCTTAAATCAATGTAATTTATCACACACCTGCGATATGTAGTGCATAAACTATTAAGTTTAAGTAACAACGTAAAATAAGTTAAAGCAACATAAAAATATTTGTCTTGAATTTTGTCATTACATTACACTATAAAAAGAGTTTATTTTTATTTTTTTATATGCAGTTATGAATACTTAGGCCCAATCCCAATTCTACACCTTATTACTTCACCTTACCCCTCATTCATATGAAGGGGTATCCCAATTCTCTTTAGCTTGAAGGCATAGGGCTGAGGGTTTTCCAAACAGATTTTCCAGGACCACACTAGAAACCAAGGGGTACAAAATTACCTTATTACAGTGTCTGATAGGGCTGTGCAATTTGGGCAAAATATATAAATGCGATTTTTTTTTTTTAAAGATATTGCGATTTACGATTTACATTTGTAGTCAAGCTTCAGCTCAATAATCTGTAAGCCGTGGCAACAATTCTGCGACAGCTCTTAAAAATGACCTGTTTGTTCAGTGTCTGTGACTTTGAAACTAAAATATTATATTCCCATATTACAAATGCTGTTTTTCTTGGATATTAATTTGTCTATTAATGCTTCTGAAGCAGCAGATGCCATAACCCCACTTGTCAGCGCTTTCCTGTTTGTTTTCTATTTTTTATTATTGTGGGCGTAGTTCAGTTGCACAATTATGATTGGGCAGGATGAAAGTGTGCTAACTCATTTGGCTAGTAAGGCTGTCACACACAGCCGATGTTCTGTCGATTTACTCTACGTTGTCAGATTGTCCTACCTCCCATTCAAAAAGTGAGTAGCACATTTTGGAGACGCAATATGCTACCCATCAGATTTTGCTACCAGTTTAAATTTTAATGTGGATTCAGTGTTTCCTCTAGGATTTTTTCCAGCTGTGGCAGCAGACTCTGTTGGGCCTTTTACACAGATCTACCTGTGGTGTTATTTCATTGACAAATTTCATGAGCGCAGTATTACAAGTCGAGATCTTATTCATGTAATACAAGCATGTAAATCTCTATGCTCGAGTGGCGATTTTCTCTGTTCGTGCACAAATTTCTTGCGCGCGCTCAAATATACGCTACTCAAGTGCAGATTGTCTTGTGCGCTCTTAAATAAACGCTGCTGAAGTGCGCTTTAGTGCGTTTATGTAACGAGAATGTCTCCAACATTTATTAGATTTGCTAGGAATATTTGTGAATGTCTCCAATAGACCTACAGAGCGGCGTTAATGCGTCCTGAAGTAAAGTGAAACAGTTATGTAGCACTACTACAATTAGAGAAAAGTTTGCACTATTATAATTCACTTACCTTTTAATATGTTTTGTTGTGATTATAGCCTGCTGTTTAAAAAAACAACTGAATGTTTTGAATGAGAAGCTGTAATGTAGCCGTGGCGGGATGAATTTTGTTGTGGCTCCCCGCCATGGAACAATGTATGTAGTGGAAACCATGGGATTAATGTTATATGAAGCTGTAATATAGCCCTAATCTACCTAATCCCAAACCTCAGAACCATTTAAACAGTGTTGATAGCATAACCTGGTGTGTAGGATAAAATGTCAGTACACCGGCAGCCATGTATTTGCTCTGGGCAGCGGAAATTAAATAATCCATATACATTTATATCGTAGCTTCTTGCTTTTAACTAATCACAAATTGCGATTCGATTCAAATTGCGATTCGATTAAATCACACAGCCCTAGAATCTAGAAACACTATAATGTTCATGTTGTTTAGAGCAGTGTTTCTCAACCACGTTCCTGGAGGACGACCAGCGCTGCATGTTTTGGATGTCTCCTTTATCTCACCCATCACAGGTTTTCAGTCTCTACTATTGAGCTGATGATCAGAATCAGGTGTGTTTGGTTAAGGAAACATGGAAAATGTGCAGGGCTAGTGGTCCTCCAGGGACATGGTTGAGAAACACTGGACTAATAAATATGATGAATAACGTTATATATAGATGAATATGGCCATGGGATTAAAACACAATAGACAATTACGAGCTTATTGCCACATTGCATCATTGTGATAACATGATATTGTTGCCTTCAGTCATCTCCCGAAGATAAATACCAAAAAATAATGCCACCGGAATAACTACAGCAGTCACCATCATCGACATATGATCACGTGCGAGTCCCATTTGAGTCCCCATGATAACCCATTTCTTAAGTGTGGGAAAGGGCTTTAAATTTACCCCCGTTTCAAGGGCCAAGGGGAAGGAGTAGGGAATAAAACATATAGAATTGGGATTTCTTTTATTATAATACAGTATTACATATCTAGTGTTCAACCTTTTATTATAATATAGTATTACATATCTAGGGTTCAACCTTTCTGATTGATGACATTATAAACGTACCTTCTTCATCTGTGTGGAAAGGCTGACCAGCCTCTCGTTTTCAGCCGAGGTATTGTTCAGCATGACTCGGGCCTGTTTAAGCTCCGCCTGCAGCTCGTCCATGCGAATATCCATTTCTGCCTCCTTGTTGGCCGACTCCTGCAGGAGCCGCTCTTCTCGACTCTCGCCATCTGCAGCTGCACGCTTATGGCTGCTCACAGAGTCTGCCAGTGCCTATAAAGCGCATACACATTTCAATCAATCATTCACTGTTGTCCATTAAAGTTAAAACACTGAGTTACACTATTAAAGACTGCCAATTCCCAACAATAGAAGAAACAAAACAATGAGATGATTGACAGAACCAACAAGCGATTCTGACACAATTTACGTCCCTCTGCTACTTTGCGTGAATATGTGAAATTCTTTTAACGGGAACAGCAGTTTTCGGAGCTGTTGAAAATTAAGAAGTTGTCCGTCTTGAGTTATTCGAAGGAATTTGTTTATTTGCCTTGCCAACAAACAACAGCAACTGCATCGAGAGTGGTTGAAGTGAAACACTATACACATCACTGCTTCACATTCTGACTTCAGTGAGGGTGTAATTACAATGTTTAGTTTACACTAAGTGCTTTGACAAATGGTAACAAACGTACGGCAGATCGTCTCGCACTGAACTGAGCCGCTTCCAGATGATCCAAGATTGTCCAGGTTGCTAGTAAATGTAGCACACAATTTTCTGAACATTATAATTTGTGTCGTGTGACAACATGTGGGAGAAACATGCTTGTGCTGCTCTATAATTAATGATGAAAGGAAGCCTGAAGAGGGGGAAGTGCTCTATACCTCTCTGTATAAGTTAACAGTATGTTTAGCTGCTTAAAAAAAGACTAGCCTCGTTCAGCCAAAAAAGTTAATATCAATGTCATCTCAACTCATCTCTTTAAATTATGGGAAATAAAGATGACAGTATTTCTGAACTCTTATCTATCATACAAAAGCATGAGGTGATTTGTAATGCCAAGCTAAAAAAACAAAACACAAAAAAGTATTAAAAGTCACCCATGGTTTCGAAGTTCTTGCAATAGGTGGCGAGGAAAAGGAAAAGTCAGAAAATGTACAAATGTAAATTTTTATTTTATCTAAATGTATAATGCAAGTTGCAAATGTGTTACTGAACCTGCAAATGTGTTTTAAAATGATCTTTAGAAGCTTTAAAATAATCCTTTTTTTAGATTTTATATTATTTTTATTATTAATATTATTATTAATAATAATTAAATAGGCTACGCAATAATGGAAAACTTTGACATTGCGATATTTAGTTTTGCTGTGATTTACATTGCGATATGAATACAATTTCACCAAAAGGCTTGAATAGCTCTATTTGGAAAGAATTCATTAAATTTGACTGATTTGAGATTATTCTGAAAGATTACGGGAATTATTCTGGATTATTATTGGGAAGATAGAAGTGAAATATTTTACATGACAGTATTCAAGCACAGAAATTCTCAGAAATTTCTCTCATTCAAATTGTGTAAATTTAATAATCAAATTATAATAATTGAATAATAAAATAACACTGTATAGTCTTTGTTGTATAAATAATTTAATAAATTTTTCAGAGTACTGAATATTTTACAATTTATTTTTATTCAGCTGATTATTTCTTCTTTTATTTTCAATAAAATTACAGGATCTAAGTTTTGTTTATTAAAACCAAAATTGTCTTGCAGTGCTGTGTTGTAATAAATGGAAAGCAAATAACATTTGTCTCCTCCCCTTTTTTTGGCTGATACGAAAAACGGTCCGATCCATGACTAAAAAACATTATGTGATCCGTTACATCACTTATACATAAATAATAATTTTAATAAAAATTATTCCATTGAAAAGATGCATTCATTCAACCCAAATATTGATTAGTAGAATCATGAAAGACTAAACAGCAAATTGAATGTGAACCACGTCTATATGTGTAGATCATACAACTACCAGACATGCTTTCTCTAGCCCACTGAACCCAGATCTGTTCATTCCAGTCATCTCACTCTACCACACTCACCTACTTTGATGATTTCATGCTCTACTAATCAGACACACAGAGAGACAGAGAAATACACAAGCCTAATCTTCATACACCAGAGGCTGTTCATCAACCATGTGTCACATGTGAACTTTCAATAAAATGAGTCACATATTAGCTGTAGTTTGCCAATAAATAATAATACATAGATGCATGTAACTGCCTAAATATGCTGCTAAATACAAATACTCTAAATGCTCAAGGATTTTGGGGAGCAGATTTATGTAATAAATCGGATAACAAAGAGAGAAATATGCTGAGGCATAGCAGGCTTACAGGCTAAATGTTTTCAACTCTGGCCAGAGACCACAACAACAGCTGTCTAAACAGTGCTCTATTAATAGCATCTTAAAATGACAGTGTCCACACAAAACCTCTGTAATCTAAAACACAAGAAAAATAGCAATGTTTTTTCTCCATTTATGAGAACATTTGCAAAACAGCAACTGGAAAGTGTTTTGATATTATTATTTTTTAATCTGAGTGAACAGAAATGAGCTGACAAGTTCTTGCAAAGCTCCAGCACTTTCAGCAATTCAAACATTCATTGCTTATGTTAAGCAAAATGCAAGCTATTGGACCGTTCTTCAGTGCTTGATGAAACATACTAAATCATTTAGTTTTTTTAACGATATCAAGACTACTTGCACACATTTTAAGACCTCATAACCACTTAAGGTATCAACCGGTAACATTGGCGATATTTTAAACGACAGTAGATTTCCTAAATATTGATTGTAAGAAGCTAATCCTAAACTAAAACATTATTCATATACAGAATAAAAATGCTAATCCAACAGGTGACTCCTATAGACCTTTTTATTTGTTGCTGCATGGAGGGTGCCATAGTGACCAGCGCAGAACTTGGAGAGTGGAGAGCATGAGAGTGGTCTTCGCTGACATCCAGCGTTCTCCAGCCTTCAGCGCCTAGACTGCAGCTCTGCAAAAGACGTTTGGCCATAGGAAAAATGGCCGTGTCCAACTGAGCCTGGTTTCTCTCAAGGTTTTTTAATTCTTCACTTCAATTGTGATTTTAACGACAATTTCAACGACAATTGGTGAAGTTTTTTCCTCGCCATTGGTTTGCATGGTTCGGGACATGTAGAGCTGCGCATCGATGGATTGCTCTTCAGTGTTTGAACTACGTATTGAATATTAAACCACACTGAACTGAGCTAAACGGAACTTAAACTCTGAAAACTGAACTGACACAGTTTCAATTTACTATAATCTTCTATGTGAAGCTGTTTTGACACAATTTACATTGTAAAAGCGCTATAGAAAAAGGTGAATTATAATTGAACTTCCGTTAAGAACTGTCATCAGCCAGAGCAGCGTTTCTCAACTGGGTGTCAATACTGTTTTCAGTGGCTTAAGGAGTGTTTTGTGATGCAAAAATTTAATTTTGAAAGAAAGATGTGTGTTAAAGTTGTTATACTTCTGTTAGATGTGTTTCAAGTGCGAGAGAAAAGCGCTCTCCTAATTCAGTGTCTGCCATCAGATCAGATGCTGGAGTATAGTGTCAGAGTTCCTGACCTGTCAGCTGTTATAACGTACTCTGCAGCTCTTCAATGCAAACAGACACACAAACAATACCTCACTGCATTATAAAGAGCAAACCATATTACTGACATGAAACTAGCAGGTACGTAAACCATGCAATTTCCAAAAATGACAAATAAAAGTATGTTACTAATACTCTGCTGGCTGATTTGCATGTTGATTCTAATCGGGAGCAGTTATGTTTCATTTACGTTAGTTAGTTTGTATTGGGTAGTATTTATCATGGTATGTTTTTTATGTCATTTCAAAATGCCACTTTATTTTCACTTTGTGACACTTATAAAATCAAAGCACTAGTGGAACAGTACAGGCTACGTGTGGGTGTCAAACATTTTAGTGAATTACATTTGTTTCAGCTAGTTATATATTGAAAAGAACGAAAAAATTACCACTTTATCGATGACGAGGCTTCATTTAAAATGGCAGAAGATGCCTCGCAGCAGTTGTTTTCCGTCCCATTGGATCACATTTTTTAAATGATCAGCCCAGGAGGTGGTGCTAGATAGCAGTATTAGATCAAATACATTAAAAGCAAGTAAAATCAAACTATTAAATGATTAAAACTGCAGTTTCAAAGCTGTCCTAACGTGACTCTTTATACACATCAGCAGCCGACCGGAAGTTCTTAGCATCCTCCTTGCGCATTCACGCAAAGCAAAATGGGTAATTTTGCGTCTTAAGAAAAAGGTCTATAGATGAATTAACATGTTAGTAAACATCCAGGATGTGCGTGCAGCGAGGTTGCAGAAAAAAAACTGGGAGCGCTAGCATTTACAGCGAGGGAATGACATCCGATGCAGTACAGAGTTTGTTGTTGGCTTAGACACTAAATATTACCTATGAAATGCCTTAATGCTTTGTTTTCTTTGTTTGCTTGTTACTACACCTGTACGCAGTGCAAAAGTCCTGCATGTTCAGATTGACTTTGGTTGACTGTGCGGTTGAATGACATTTGACCTGGGAGCACTGTACAAATATGGCAGTGGTATAGATGCATGATCAGGTGCCCTATGCGATATCTAATGCATAGATCTATGATTGATTTCATAAAATATGCAGCACCCCAATATTATTACACATTACAATATTATTATACATACAAACGTATAATTCAATACCTTGTATAAAATAATTTAAGACTTATTAGGGGTCATAAATTTCTCTAAATTAATTTATGAATTTTTAATACTATAAAAGACACAGGGAACACCCTAAACTAGGCCCCAAAGAAGAACCTAGATTTAAATATTAAGCTTTAATAGCTCTTTTCACACCCAAATTCAGTGTTGCGAAATGACAAAATCCTGCATGACAGGGATAAACAAAGAAAACAGGTCACTGGAAGTTAAGTGTTCTTTCCAGATAAAACATTTGAGTATGCAAAATATCTATCTGTCGAGAAAAAAGGATATGAATCTCACAAGTAAAACACTGCTTAGACTTAATCAAAAAAACAAATAGCAATGTAAAATATCCCCAGGCTGGTTGTAAAATTTATATTAGAAATTTCTTACTAATTATTGGTTGTTTTTTTTAGACAAAAACGAAAGGCAAATTAATATCTTAGTGTAACTTTGGATGTAAACAGCTAGGTAATGAACCAAAATTGTGTGGCAGCTCTATCACCTTCCAAAAAAAACCCCACTAAATTCCTAATGAAATACAACTAGCCACATGAACATACTGTCATTATTTTAAACGGAGGGAAATTTTTGAAAAAATAAAATACTAAAAATAAAAAAATAAATAATAAAAAATAAATAGAAAAATGATTTGAAAAGACAATGTCCACTCCATCACACATAGTATTCACTCAACAACAATACCCCTTCTCATGATGTACCTCTCTAAGCTGCTGCACTTCCATCTTAAGTGCCTCGTGTTCCTCCTCCAGCTGGCTGTGTTTGCTCTTCAGCGCCGCGCTCTCCTCCAGAACGGCCAGGCCATATCGTGCAGCCTGTAACTTCTCCTCGTTGGCCTCCTGGAGTTCAGCCATTAGCCTCTCCACCTCCATCTGAAGACCCCCTCCTCCACCTCTTCCCATCTCCTCAGTCTCTCCGTCACTCTCCTCCAGCATCCTTCACCCAACGTCACACTCCAGCAGAGAACAAATTCTTCACTCCTGTCTCCTCATGCCTTCAGAAGGCCTGTTCACACCAAGAGAAAAAGAGAGAGAGAGTTGAGTTTATTTTCATATCGGCTTCTCTGGCTATGTCAAGGAGAACAAGATACAATTTACAAACATTTTAGAAATATCACTTTTCTATATAAAAAAAGGTTCATAACAATAAAAATACTTCAACATGAATAAACTATACATAACATAAGATAAAAATCTAAAACAGTTTTATACTTTTGATTAAAATCCTACAATTTCTGAAGGACTCATAATTAAAAATAATTCTTTCAAAGTCTCTTCAAATAAAAAAACATTGTTTGATCAAATTAAATATATGGCTTTCCAAAAGTAAATGCAATACTGACATTTAGGAGGAACTTCTCCTTTAAGTAGATGTACATGAGTAAGTCTTGTGTGTCCAATACAGCATCTTGTTTAAACAAAAATCTCATCATGTCTTTTGAGTAAAAAGAATAGTTAGATTTTCTTCTTACTGAGGGTTGTATTTTAAAAATAATTTTTTGAGCACTGAAAAATGATACAATACAATAGCTTAGAAATACTATATCCATATTCACAGCTATGTACAGTTGTTTAATAAATGTTGCATGTTGCAATAATATTGTCTGATTTAAATGTTTGATGATCTTAATCCTTTAACTGCCCCACTAATAAAACATTTTTTTGGATTGCATTTCTTAACTTCTAATGTTGCTAGTTAACACAAGGTTTTAAAACCACAAACATTTTCTGCAATACTAAGGTATGTGTAAGATTTTTTATTTAAGTTAAGATATATTGTGTTCAAAGGGGAAAAAAGCTTTTGTTTTTTATCCAGACATTTAAAAAGAATATATTTTAGAGCAGTAATCATAATACTGTGAAACCGTGATATTTTTATCCAAGGTTATCATACCGTAAGAATCTTATACCGGCCCATGCCTAGTTGGTTTATGGTAAAAGTATCAGAATTAATACATATACTACAAAAAAAAAATCTGAAAATATGAAGTGTAAAAACAGTTTATTTAAAATATATTCAAAATTAAAAATAATTAAATACTAAATCATCTTTATTTTTTGAAGTATGCCATAAAATATTTCCGATTCTCATTTCACATTTTCTAGGTGTATTTTTTTTACAGTAAAAACAAGATCAAGTGTCGTAGTGCATTATTTTAAAAAAATTTAAAAATTTTAAAACAGTCAAAACACGGTCAACCAATTGGTAGTGCAGGCAGTTAAAGGGTTAAAAATGGTGTCTGGCAGTGGTATATTTTTTTTAATTCATTGCCTTAAAAATTATCTGAAAACATTTACATAGTATCATGCCTTTGTGTATTTATTGTTAAAGTTGTGGTGACTGTGGAATATCCTATTTTTATAGAAAAACATGATAATATAAACTCTACACTACCAACCAAATACTTGTGAGTTAAATAATTATGACTTTTAGAAAAGTCTCTTTCAGATTTGGTTGTTTTTATTTTGATCAAATAAACGGGTGAAATATTTATACTAATTAAATCAACTCTTTAAATGGCAATGGCATGGGCTGGTATAGGACACCGACAGTATGATAACCTTGGATAAGAATATCACGGTTTCACGGTATTGTGATTACTGCTCTAAAATATATTCATTTAATAATACAATAATAATACAATAATAATAATAATAATAATAATAATAATAATAATAATAATAATAATACAATTTCACTCTATTATTGTTAAACTCTGCAATAATTCCACAAATCTCATCTTCTGAACTGTGACTCTTGCTCAAATATTATCCCATAGCTATGTGATGTGACTATTGCGGATGCACACATTGCGATATTGATGCTGAAACAATATATTGTGCAGCCCTATGGGGGGTGTAAAACTGCATTCAACTACACATTTAAATCATCATATTACTTTTCCTTTCAGTGAATATCAACATTCACTGGATTAAAAACATTTAAAACAATACATTAGTTGTCATTTTTTGTGAATATCAACATTGATATTGTATTTAAAAAAAAACTAACAAAAAGCAAACAAACAAAAACAGCTTTAACATTCTACTAAACTTCTCCTTTTCTGTGGAGACACAGCTAAATATTTCTGGGGAACTATGACTTTTATATCCATTGTTTTGAACCAATAATCTAACCCAGTGGTAGGGAACTGTTTAAAACTATAACCATTACTAGAAATCAGTTTCCTATTGAAAATACAATTAAAATTTTTACATTTCGACCAACGCACGTGTGCGGTGCTGTGGATAAAATTGAATTAAGACACCAATGAAGGGTGAATGCATGTGCGTGGCAACCATAAAAATATAAGTTGTTTTGTCCTTCATTTACTCAATAACAGTACATTTTTTGTTCTTCAAAACTAGCGAAAATTAATATAACAATAATATATGTTTTTTAAAACTAGCCAAAATTATTGTCACACACTTTATTATGAATTATCTTAAGTGTAATTTTTTATATTAGTAAAATGTTTTTTTTTTTAATTATTTTAAATTATGTTGCTTTGTTGCAGAAATTTTATTAAATTGTCCATTCTTCATTCATGGACTTGCTCAACATGTGTTGCTTCATATTTCTTTATTTTTAGTTGTGCATGAGCATAAATAAAGGTTTTGTTTAAACCTGTATTATTTATAGTAGTTGTATAGACTGGGGTGCATATAAGAGTATATATACGCCAATGGTTCTTTACAAAAATGCATTTGCCAAAAATATCAGAAATGGCTATTTGCTGAAAAAAGGTTCCCGATCCCTGATCTAACCCAACGGCACAGCTCAAAGGCCTCAGACGTAACATTATTATGAGATTATTAGAGCTGCTAATCTGACATTCAATGAGAAGGTTTCTAGTGAGACCTGGAAGACAGAGCCGAATGAGATTTACTCCAGGAGCTTAGAGGACTTTTACACTTTCACTCTAGCAGGTAATTTGTCAGTCTAATGACACAATGGTTTTAGATGGATTACTGAGACAACAGCTCTAAACCTGAATGCCTATTGTACACTGCACAACGCACAAGTCAAATGACCTCACCAGCCACTTATATGGAGGTGGAATTGTTATATTTTAGTTGAACTGTGTTATGATTTTGCTTGTTTGTTCATTAATCATCAATTTATGGCTATTTTTATATAGATAAAACTGTCCCATGATTTTGATACCATCCTCCAATATTTGTGGAAACAAGTGTTTCAAAATATTAACACATACAGTGACACTTTAAAATATAGACTCGAGTTGTGTTTATAAAAATAGACTGTAATTTGTGGCCGACTGGCATTTCAGATTTCAGGAAGTGTTTTGTGTTTACTCTTTATCGCAATAGATCTAATAGGCTGGTCATTTTACAAAAGAGTCATCATTATTAATATTACACTTATTTAAGGATTTGGGATTTGTAATGCGACTTTAAAACCCCATTTGCTAGTTGTGTCATTTGTATGGTATAGCCACTATGCTAACATAAATATTACAGTGTTGTTAACCTTAGCGAAATATTACAATGCACTTTTTCAGCTGCCATAAAAGTGTGAACTGCAGTCTACAAAACGAACAACGGAGCATTTGTTAAAGTATCTGCTAAAGCGCAACGCATCCGCCTTGTTTCTTCATTTGCGACAATGTTACTTCGGTTTAGCTAAGAGGAAATTACCACATGGCACTGGCTAAAGATACAAATGCCGCATTTAATAGTCTCTTACCTTGCGATTTGGATTACAGAAGCATACAGTAATGGGATGAAACATGAATTTGAGCTCGAAGGAGATCAACCCTTTCCTTGCGCGCGCTCCAGAAGTCAGCCGTTTGAATGAATGCACGAGCACAACTCTGAAGATCAGCTGAACAGCTAATCGTCACTTCCGCCCCAGGGTTGGAAAAGCGCACGCTCGTGCAGCGCGCGCGACAGTTTCTGTGAAGACTTTACAGAGCACTGCGGTGCGGATGTGGTTGTGGTGCGGAATAAATAAGATTAAGTTGTCACGTAAAACCCAAACGTGTATATTTTAACGCGGTAGTGTATGTATGTGGTTTAATGACTCCCCCCGTTGGGTGTTTTGTTTTATTTTACATGAAACAAGAAGCAGCCAGCACAGTAGCCTACCAAAGAATGTACATAACTCTACCTTCTGCAAAATTAAATAAATGGGCTAAATACTAGGCCGCACGAACTGCTATTCAATAGTTTAATGAAAAACACTGTGTAGTCAAATGCCATGGCCATTTACCATTTTAATTCCCCTTTATAAAAAAAGTAGTCCAGTCTAATGTCAACACAGTTCATTCAACGACCCAAAAGTCATTTATCTTACATTTGAATGTTATTTTGATGTGTTGAACAAAAGCTAGTAAGAGAATACTATAACCTTTTTCTCTTTCACTATGGAGCTAATGACATGCCAAAACAATCTGAATTTGAATTGTGTTAATTTGAATTATCGACAATTGTAATTTAATAATTCAGAATTTATTATATGTCGTTAAAATCATTTGAATTTGAATTTCATAACTTGAATATCGAACATCTGAATTGTAGATAACTAAAATCTTCAAGGATAATTTTTTATAGACGTATTTTCAAACTTCAGATTTCTTGTGTTCTGAATTCAAATTTTCAAGATGAAGAAATTCAGAACATCAAATTCAATATCCTAAAATTCAAAACCAGAAATTCAGATTGTGAAACTCAGATTTTAGCAGAAGGTCAGGGGTGATCAACAGGGAAGAGATGACGATCACCGCTGCTTGATTCACTATGGACGAATTACAAGGTGCGAATTACGAGGGTGCGGTTTTGGGGGTCTGGAAATAGGTAAAAATAAATGTTTTTTTTTTTTTAAATCTACATGTAGCCAAATGTAAAATTAAATGCATATGTATTTAGCTTCAAGTATAAAGAAAGCTGCTTTTAGTTCCGGGTCACATAAAACAAATATTATGTTGAAATCTCATCAAGTGAATTTGCCTGTACACTATCCACAACAATATAGACTTTTAAACACCCCTTATGTTGTTAAAGTTTGAAACAAAGTTTTAAGCATTTAATAATCAAGGTTCAAATACCTATAAATGTAATGTTAAATATGACATCTTAGATGTAAATAGATGATATTTAAAAGAGGCAGCATTTTAGTGTTGATAATGGGCTTTGGGCAAACATTTCATTAATATTTTCATTAAAATACTATATGATGTGCTGTGCTGTACTATAGAATATTGTAACAAAAAGCATCTGAAAAGTCTGAAAATGCACATGGAAAGAGCTTAAAAAGTCCTTAAATGTGGCTTTGGTAAAGATGTAAGAGCCCTGTGTCTGCTATAATAGTCCATTAGAGGTTACAGTATAGGTCAGAATCAGCTCTTTATCCCTTAATACACCAAAAACTTAAATAAAATTGATTAACCAATGAGATGTAATTAAATTAAATATATGAATTTGGTTCACTGAAGCATGTACATATTTATTATGAGATCGTCTACTCTTCCCTGATGATCACCTCTTACCTACTTTCTGCTGAATCTGAATTTCACAATCTGAATTTCTGATTTAGAATAGTGAATTTGATGCTCTGAATTTCTTCATCCTAGAAATTTGAAACTGTATTTTCACAAACTGGATATCTGCAGTCTAGGATATCAAATGATAAAAAATTGAAGTTTGTGAATACTTCTATAAAAATTTCAGTCATGAAAAGTTGTCTTAAATTTCAGATGTTCAATATTCAAGTTATGAAATTCAAATTAGGAAATTTAAATTCAAAACAATTTTTAACGGCATATAAAAAATCTGATAAATTACAATTGTCAATAATTCAAATGAACACAATTCAAATTCAGATTGTTTTGGCATATTATTAGCTCCATATTTCTCAAAATCAACACCTTTGTTGTTTAGTACTTAGTCGCTGGTTTTAAGAATGAATATCGTAAAGATATAGGAATAGGAATTAAAATAGGAATTGATAACATTAGGTGTTGTTACTCTGTATATACCTCCCCAAGATGTACATTTTTCTGAACCAATTTTTCTGAAAGTATTCAATCTAATTTATGTACTTTCTGCAATATACATGAAGAAACTTTTTTTCACTTATAAGTTGCACTCACGTTAAACTTCTTTGGAACATAATTTTTTATTTATCGTTCTTATTTAAATATGATTTAAAATTGTCACAAAAACGTATTATATATTAGTATATAAAAGATATTCTGTATTTCTCTGATAATGCTTATGTTCTTGATCTTATTGTTAAGTTTTTTGTACACTACATTATTTATACACAAAAATAAGTATATTGAATACTTGCTGAAATGTTGTTCAATATTAAATCTCATAGGCTTATTAATAATAAGAAGAATAATACTTTCTTGAAGCTTATGATAATATGTTTTTCTTAATGATTGAGGCTTTGTAAAGTTTTTCTTCTTCTTCTTCTTCTTCTTCTCTTTCCTAATTTTTTGTTATCGTGTTTTCTCTTCAATGCAGTGATGTTATTTTTCTTGTACACTATATATATATAAAGTGTTGTTGCACCAGTTTTTTAATTTGACATCTAGTGGTTGAAATGGGTTAGTGCAACCAGATATCCACTAGGAAACTTGAACAGTTGTTCATTTAAATAACATCAGCAAGTGTCAAATCAAATCATCATAGTAGCAATAAAGTAGCAAGTGTAGATAAGAAGTGGCATCCAACAGCTGACTATTTCACTATTACTTTATAGAAATAAGGGACATTCTACCAGAAGCATACATTGTCTGCCCCTCAAATAAAAACATAAGCACAGTGAATAAAAAGTATTTCATCCCAAAAAAAATCTAAAATGGACTGTGAGTTGTTCTGTAGGAATTTTTTGTTCTTTATTAAAAAAAAAACACTTCACAAATGTACAAATAATGTCATTGTCCTTGTCTTTAGCCCAATTGAACCTACAGCTTTAATAATGTTGTTATGCTAAAAACTGTTATTTAGAAATAAAATACTTCAGAAATAGGAAGTTAAAATTGTTATCATTCACATCAATTGATTAAAAACATGAAATTATAAATAAATTATACAAATAAATTATACAAACACGTACATAACACAAATAAATGTACAATTGTCCCCATGTTTCTGTCAGTCCTGTCACATTTGCATTAAATTTAACATAAAATGTGTGTTTTTACAATTAAGGCTTTGACTCAAAGGAAGTGACATCATTTGATAGAGAAGCTGACAGTGATTAAGGACGAGTTCTATCATTAAATTGTATGATTTTATACATGTTTCTGTAAGACTTTTCTGAGAAAACAAGCTTAAAGTTCAGGCCCTGTCACAGATTTTATAAGTGAAAATGTACGTTTCTGGAAAAGTGTCCCCTAATGTCATTTTATTACTGATAATCAGATTATGGGGGCCCAATGGCCCATGTGCACTATTAGCCCAAGTGGGGAAAAATCTTTTTTTGTGCCATTTTTATTTCATGGGCAATACAGAGTTTTAGTATTTTATACCAGAGTAGATTTCAACTGAAAATAAATCGAAGTTAATGTAATTAAGGACTATACAGTACATAAAACACACAGGGACTAGATTCCTAATTCGGCTCTGGTGTCAATTGTCAATATGGCAGGTGCACTGCATATTTTAGCATGAATTCTGAAATATAATATCAAATAACATAACCAGTGGGTTGTATCTAACATTAATTATGTTTTAGTCACTGTAGGCAGTTTCACAGGCATGTGACGGGCCAGCTGTGAGCCTAAATAAGATGCCAGTTGTCATGGTTGGTGTTCATCTCAACTATATTGAATGTTATCAAATAGCAAAGTATGAACTTCATAACACAAAGTGCAGGTGTTGTTTATTTTTAGGCAGGATTATGTTTATTCCTCAGAAGTGGCTATCTATTGTACAAACTGGTTCACATCACTAATAACCTTTAAAAATTCAGCCCATTTAAGATTAATTGAAACAGGTTTCAGTGATAGCATTGACCTGTGGAGCTTCCCATGACGGAATGTTTGGTAAGGAGACTAGGAATTGCACATTACTGTGGGAAACCCAGTTTTTGGGTTCCACGTTGCCCCTAAAGCTTAAAGGTCAAGGATCCTCGAGAGCTGCATGCCAGTCACTGCCCTTAAAAACAAGCCAATAACGTCAGCACTGTGTCAGAGATTTGGTCATTGATGTAAATGCTAACCACACACATTAGATTTTATTGAAGACAATGTTACAAAAAATTTATCTTTTAAACAAATGGTGTTTTTCTGAACACTTTAAAATCAAATAATCTAAAAAACAAACAATCAAACAAACAAATAAACTTACATGTCACAGCTACATGAAATTTTAAAATGTTATAAAATACACTCATTCCACGTCGCACATTGATAGCATCCAGTTTGGAAACCCTTTTAAATTAAAACCCTCTTAATTTTAAGGGTGACAATTAAACAAGTAAGCTTTAGATTGTTGGAATTTGTTTTGGTCGACACTAACATGGCAGTGTCAAGCAATTGCTGCTGATTTGAATCTGAGTGTTGTGAAGTGCATTACAGCACATCCCGGATATATGTATATCATTTCGTTTATATTCATTACATTTCAAGCAAAGATAAGCTATTATTTGATTTGACATGACTGTAAAGAGTGATGCGATGAATTATGTGAAAGCTTGGCTATAAAGACATGTCTTTAATCTACATTTACATTTAAACAGCCTGAACTTATTTTGAAATTATTTGAGCTGATATGACTTAATCTAAGATAATTTAGATGTGCCAAAGAAAGAATCTGCAAATGAAAAAATGCAGTGTTTGACAATATTTCCTGTTGCAATTAAACAATTAATATTTTGCCCCATAATTTCTACGTTTACCTATATATGTAGGCCTCTTATTTTGAAAACCGACAGGCTTTAGGAAAGATTTAGGAGCCTATCACACCAAATGCATTTCTATTCTGAGAAAACAAGGCGCACCACACTGCCTTTTTTGTTGACAAGATAAAAAAGGGCATTGCTCTTTTTATGTCGCTAAAGGCAATGACTGAATCAGCAGCACATTGTGCACGAGCACTCCTATTGATATTGATATAATTGTAATATGTATTAATATTGTGATATTCACATTTTGTGAAGGCATACAGCTCTGAATAACTCGAAACAGTGACCATTAGTCACTGTAGTCATCTTGACAACCCAAACATTGCTGTCACCTCAACAGAAATCCCGCCTCTGCTTTCATTTGATTGGAGAATGAAAAAGATGTGAGTGACCTTGCATGATTTTCTGCTCAGAGTTGACTTTTTCTCCTTAGGCCTCGATCACACCAAATGCACTTTTGGTGGTGAAAGGCACCTATTTCTATTGGCAGGGAATATTTTGCGCAATGTTAATGCGTCCTGGATGCCTTGTGTTATAACTGCCTGCTGCACCTTGCATTTTTGATTTAGAGCTCTGTGAACCTGCAGTGGTAAAAAGTGCCTGACATTATACACCATCAGAACACAATGTGAGATATACAGATTAGAAATTCAATGTCACCCTGAAGAGGCATGAGGTCTGTTTAAATGTATCTTTTGTTTAATGTGTTCAGTTTAATGTGTGTTTTGTAAAATTTGCCACATACAGTACTGTATGTTTAAAATAAGGAACAGACATATGTATGTTTGTAATAAGCTACTGAATATAACATATTTAGGAATCATCTCATACACTCAGCTCCTACAGTCATTTTTCTGAAGTGCAACCATGCCAATAAACTACAAAAACACCTGTTGTGGAGGTTGATATACATTTTTGCCTCTTTATTTTCATATACATTAAAACCCACAAAATGCAACTCCCTGACATCAAAATCTCTGTCTGCTCCCTTTGTTGAGTATAATTATAATTTGGCCTATATTTAATTTACAACACAACCCAGGAGCAAACTAGGTTACTCTGGTGGCATAAAGATTGCACACTCACTCCTTGTAGCTGAAATAAACATCTCTACCACTTCACTTAAAACAATTAATTTATCGATACTCAAATATACACTGAAAAAAAATATTCAAAGATGATTTCTTAGATTTATTTTAACCAAGTTAAGTGGTTGTAAACAAGTTATTTGGGCTGAATTTAAACAAATAAAATTAGGTTGAACATTATTAAATTGTTTATAATAGACATTGTTTTTTTCTGTGTACTCATTAAAAAAAACTGTTGACAACTAAAAAATTATTATTTTGCACATGTGTATTTTAGAGTACTTCCCTCTGTGTGTGTGTGAGGGTCACACACTAACATTAGTAGAGCTTATTAACATTTATGACCCTTCCAAATATGGTCAAAACCAACCATATCATATAGGGCCAATTCCTAAAGTAAAAAATTTACCTGTAAAACCATTTCTGAATAACGTTTGGACCTACTTAAGCCACATTCTATATTGATATCAACAAGGCATATATGGCACCTTTAAGGAGTGTTTAATAGGTAATAAAGTAACCACTGAGAATTTAAAGTAATGTACCTGTACTACTTTGTATATAGTTAAATATTTAGTTTTTACTCTGATTTTTAAAACAACAACCACAACAACTACAACAGCAAGATTAACAACTGCAATTTACTGAATTTAATCTTTTTATACATATTTTTGTCCCTAAACATTCCTTAGGGCCACACAAGAATGAATTTATTAATTGAAGTGGTCTTAAATCACAGTGTGTTGGAACAAGAGGTCACTCTGTTGACGGAGCATTTATCAGAAGGAAAGAGGAGGTGGGGTGGGCTAGAGGACAGAGAAAGCAAAGGGTTTGTGTCAAGGTCAAACTGAGCATATATAAGAGAAATAGTATAAGAACACAGAAAGGAGGAAAGTCTCTTAAATAGAGCAAAGTAAAAGAGAACTTTGCGAACCAGTGGGTTTAACACGGGCATAAAACGTGTGGCACAGATTTACTGGGTTACTGGACAGTGAGTACTAGATCCATCAGTGAGAATGAAAATCCACTGCTTGACTCTTCTAATTCTGTCTCTCTCAGTGACCAGCACAAATGCCTTATGGAGGTAAGTGAACATATTTTTCCTAAATGGAAAACAGTATCCTGCTCGTTATATTTTTGCAGTTTTTCTCATACATATGGTATTTTATCATGGTACAAAAGTAATTATTCATTAATTAAAGAATGTAATATCATGGTACTGTATGTGCATAATAATAGCAATAATAATCATAAAACCGTAATGTGGTTTAAAACAGTGGTTTCCAATTCCACTTCTGGGCCTCATCCGCTCTGCACATTTTCCATGTCTTGCTTATTTAACACACCTGATTCAGATCATCAGCTTGAAAGCAGACACTCTATGAACTGGCCTTGTGTAGAATAAGAGAGACATGTGCAGTCCGAGAGGTGTCCAGGACTGGAGTAGGAACAGCTGATTTAAACATCATGTACCATTGTAGTCGTTTGCATCTGCAGGAGGACATTTGTTTTACTCATTGTTAAATAAATTTCCTTGTTTAAGTGGTTTTTTTTTTCAAATTGGGGTCTAGGGACTGCAAGGCAAAGTAAAAGGGTGCTAAAAATGTTTAACATTTAAATTTTGGACATGAAAAGATTAACTGCATAATTAACAATAATCACATCCAAAATAAAGTATTGTATATATATTATATGTGTGCTGTATATTGATAATGTATATAAACATACACATAGGCATACAGTGCTCAGGATAAATGCGTTTAGAACACTTTTAAATTATTATTTTCTATAGGATGCTTTACAATAATACATTTGTGCATATTAGATTAGTCAGCACACTCAAAAATATGATTAATGCTGTTTGTTCTAACTACCTGTTTAAAATGAGATCAATCATTACAATACTTGTAATTTCTTTGGCCAATTTATTTGTTTTATGTTGAGTCCACTTAAATTTGTAAACCATTAAGTTAACTAAAGAACTTTGTGTTGGGACAACATGAAGAAATTGTGTCGGACCAAATTTGAATGTTTGTGTTTTCCAGGATGTTTTATGGGATTGAATTAAGAGAGGGAAAAGTTGACATTAAAAGTAATCTTAGGTGTTAAAAGTTAATAGAAGACTTGTTAGAGTTTAATCTTCACTTTAGTTTGAAGATTTACATGCTTTGGGTGTCGACAGCTTAACTGGCAAACATGCAGTTTATTTGCTTTGCTCAGTGAGCAATAACTGTCCTAAAATGAGTACTGAGATCAGTCTCAATCAACTGTATTTGTAAGTCATGAAATATGCTTAAAATGGCTCTTTTAGTTCATTTAGGATTTAACTTCAAATAAAACTAAAAGTTTCAAAATGTAAAACACATAATAGACATACAGTTGAAGTCAGAATTATTAGCCCCCCTATTGACTTGTTATTTGATAGTCAACAGAACAAACCATCGTTATACAATAACTTGTCTAATTACCCTAACCTGCCTAGTTAACCTAATTAACCTAGTTAAGCCTTTAAATGTCACTTTAAGCTGTATAGAAGTGTCATGAAAATATCTAGTAAAATATTTTTCACTGTCATCATGGCAAAGATAAAATAAATCAGTTATTAGAAATAATTTAGTAAAACTTTTATGTTTACAAATGTGTTGAAAAAATATTCTCTTCCTTAAACAGAAATTGGGGAAAAAAATAAACAGGGGGGCTAATAATTCTGACTTTAACTGTACATTATATATTTCAGACCTCAAAATAAATAAAATAAGCAAAAAATATAAACGTATTTAAACTTTATTTGATAAAATCGTGTTGGACCAACTCAATTGTGTTTATTTGTGAAAATAGTTTTTTTAATTTGGTGCTAAACAAATTCATTGGATGGAAATCCTGCCCTCAAATCAACTAATAAGTTTTTTTTTTGAGTGCACCAAAGCCCAAATTGGAACCATCTAACAAAAAACATCAAACCACAGACCAAAAATTAGTACATCTAAATTAATATGTTGGGAGGAAATTCTAAATAAAATGTTAATAAACAGGAAAAATATAGATAAACATACAAAATAAATAATTTACTGGACATTTTTGAAATTGTATATTTGCTATAACTCTTTGGAATTGAATATCTTTCTATTCCTAAATATGTTAGGTGACCAAACTCTTTGAATATAACTGTTTAATAAAACTGTTTTATTTAAATGCAACAAAAGATATTGTCTATATTCGCTGAGAAATAGATAAAATATTTATAATTAAAAGGGGATGTACTCATTTATGCTGTGCACTGTATGTTTGAGAAAATGTTTATTTATATTTAGATAAAAATATACACTTGAAGTCTGACTTATTAGCCCCCCTGTTTATTTTTTTCTCCCAATTTCTTTTTAATGGAGAGAAGATGTTTTCAACAAATTTCTAAACATAATAGTTTTAATAACTCATCTCTAATAACTGATTTATTTGATCTTTCCATGATGACAGTAAATAATATTTGACTAGACATTTTTCAAGACACTTCTATACAGATCAAAGTGACATTTAAAGACTGAACTAGGTTAATTAGGTTAGCAAGTTAGGGTAATTAGGCAAGTTATTGTATAATGATGGTTTGTTCTGTAGACTATCGAAAAAATATATAGTTTAAAGGGGCTAATAATTTTGATCTCAAAATGGTTTTTAAAAAATTTAAAACTGCTTTTATTCTAGCTGAAATAAAACAAATCAGACTTTCTCCAGAAGAAAAAATTATTATCAGACATACTGTGAAAATTTTATTGCTCTGTTAAACATCATTTGGGAATTATTTAAAAAAAGAAAAATAAAATCAAAGGGGGGCTAATAATTCTGACTTTAACTGTATATTTATAGGATATAAATGTTTTGTATAGTTTTGTTTTAATGTATGAGTGTGTATTATATATAGATAATAAAATATAAAATACACATATATTATTTTAAAAATATATACATATATTTGGAATTTGATTAATCATGATTAATTAAGAGTAAGCGTTTAAGTTTTTATTTATCTCAAATGTTTTGACAAAAATCAAATATATGCTATATACCTCTTATAAAGAGGTAAATAAAGAAAGAGTAAATAAAGAAAATGCTTAAGGAAATATATCTTTTTACAAATATGTGTACATACAGTATTAGAGACAGTATTCGTTCATTCATTTATTTTCCTTGGGCTTAGTCCCTTTATTCATATGGGGCCGCCAACTTATCGGCATATATTTTACACAGCGGATGCCCTTCCAGCTGCAACTCAGTACTGGGAAATATCCATGCACACTTATTCATACACATAAACTATGGCCCATTTAGTTTATTCAATTCACCTATAGCACATGTCTTTGGACTGTGGGGGAAACCGGGATGAAACCCACGCAAACACGGGGAGAACATGCAACTGACACACAGAAATGCCAACTGACCCAGCCAGGAATCAAACCAGTGACCTTCTTGCTGTAAGGCGAATGCGCTACCCACTGTGCCACTACATTGCCCTATATGGAAATGTAATTTTCAAATGTCAAAATACATTGCAAAGTGCAATTTAAAGGTATAGTTCAGACTATTAAAAACTATTTATATATATATATATATATATATATATATATATATATATATATATATATATATATATATTATATAAAACTAGACTATTTTTTTTTAATTTGGTCATTATTTTGAGGAATACCTAAAATGGTTAGTCATTACATTTTGGTTGATTTCCACTATTTCACTACTTTGTAATCTTGGTGTTTTATAATAATACATAAATATCTAAACAAATAATAAAGGTAACACAACTTTCTCTCTAGGGTAAAACTGAAGAAAATGCCTTCCATACAAGAAACTCTGAAGGAAATGGGCGTCACTCCAGCTCAAGTGTTTTCTGAGATTATGCCAAAATATCAAGAACCATCTCCCACTAACGGCACAGCTCCGACACCTCTGATCAACTACTTAGATGTAATTAGCGGATAGAAATACATTTTCAGCACCTGTATGCAGTACATGTAATCTACATATTTCTTGTTTTGCAGACTCAATATTTTGGTGAAATCAGCATTGGTTCACCAGCTCAGATGTTCAACGTTGTGTTTGACACGGGTTCTGCCAATCTCTGGGTTCCCTCACATAGTTGTTCTCCTTTATACACAGCCTGCTGTAAGTCTTACTGTAAAAAATATCTTTAAGCTGTTTTCCTAATTTTGTGATTCATGTTTTCAATTGTTATTTTTCCCTGTTTATTTATGCTTTTGATTTGCATTATGGAACCTTAATCTTACTTTCAACAACTTTTAACTTTTAAAAACGTCACTGTTATTAACATTTTTAATAGTTTAAAGTGATATATCGTCTGGGTTGGTGTTGTATATTGCGCTACAAAAACCTTGTAATAAACTGCCAATATATTTTTTGTTATTTGACAGACTTATTTCTCTCTATATTATTTCTTACACATTACCTAATTTTTAAGTACTAAAATGTCCAACACAACTGTCAATAAAAGTCACTTTGTTAAACCGTAGAATCGAATTTTCAATATCAAAAGTCAACAGAGATCAACATCTTATAATGCAAATCACAACCGTAAATAAAACACTTAGTAGAAAACACTTGTGATTCACAAAATACAAAATTATTTGAGTAATATTTTTACAGAGTAGTTTTTGTAAAATGTGACCCTGGACCACAAAACTAGTCAATTATACACAATTATATTTAGCTATATAGCTAAAAAAACATTGTATGGGTCAAAATGATAGATTTTTCTTTTATCCAAACAATAATTAGAGTATTAAGTAAAATAAGGTTCCATGAATTTTTTTTGAACATTTCCTACACTATAAACAATAATATCAACAACAATAATAAAAACAGTAATAAGTTGAGACTACTCAAATGATTTGTGATAAGTGATTCCCTAAGTTCGTTTGAGTAATGGGACATTGACAACTCAGTTGAGTTGAGCAAATGTGGTCTCTTCATTGAACTAACTTTGAAGAATCCATCAGTGGAAATGTTAATTTATTCAGCTTCCAAGTGATGTATAATGTCATATATAATGTATAATAATTACATCAGATGATGTAAAAAATGATACTTAAGATGACTTATAATAATTGTGTGTTCCAGGGTAACATATTATCTACACTGTAAAATTTTGTGTTTTCTGTTTATTTGCTGCACTGTAAAAAAATTATATGACCAATTAGTCCTGACGGCATATGTTTTTAGGTTATTGTAACTTATTAATCTAAGTTAATCATGATTTAACTTAATTTTATAAGTTACGCAAGCTGTTTTAAGTCAGTTTAACATAATATAAGTTTATTGGACTCATAAGGTTCATTTGACTGTTTGACATTTGACCAAGATTGTTTTTACAGTGTGTTGTGAATTGCATTATAGGATGTTGATCTCTGCTCTGTCGACTTTTGATGTTAAAAATTCAACTCTACAGTTTAACAAAGTGACTTTTATTTACATTTTAGTAGTTTGAGACAAGATATTGCTTAAGAAATAATATATAGAGAACTAATTTAGTAAAATAACAGAAAATGTCCTGACAGCTTATTGCCAGGTTTTTACAGCAAAATATATTACATCAACCCAGACAATATATCACTTTAAATGATTAAATATGTTACTAAAAGTCACTTTTTCAAAATTTTCAAGGTAAAAAAAAAATTGTTCACAAAAATGAAACACAAAATATAAAAAATTTCAATTCAAATGTGCAATTTACAGATATTTTTTACAGTGTACATGTCATAAAAAAACAAAACTAAACCAACATTTGCACCTTCCTTTCTCCATATGTTTTTTTAGTCACACACAACAGATACGATGCTTCCAAATCCCTCACACATATTTTCAACGGCACAGGATTCTCCATCCAGTACGCTTCTGGAAATGTCCGGGGCTTTCTGAGTGAGGACGTGGTTATAGTGAGTCTTGATATAAATCTTGATTCATCAAATGATTTTTAATGGAATGCGTGCACTAGGATGGTATTTTTATGGTTCATCGGATCAAACAAAATATATTGGTAGTCATCTAGATTGCCAAGTTGGACAGAGTTACAAGATATATGGACAACCAAGTCCAGATTCTTATGCACCATATTTGACCTGCAATACATATGGAATGCTTATAGTGTGTAAAGACAAGAACCATAATTACAAAAAGGAAACGACTTGACCTCTCTCTTTTTTAGGTGGGCGGTATCCCAGTGGTGCAGGTTTTTGCAGAAGCTACAGCTCTTCCTGCAATCCCCTTCATCTTTGCCAAATTTGATGGAGTGCTGGGAATGGGCTATCCAGATGTGGCCATTGATGGGATTACTCCAGTGTTTGATCGCATCATGTCTCAGCATGTTCTGAAAGAGAATGTTTTCTCTGTGTATTACAGCAGGTGAGCATCAGCCTTCATTTATAGTACATGTCAGCAAAGTAAGTGAGACAGAGAAATTTCATAATAGAGTTTATGGTTAAAGGTCACGTGAAGTGCTTTGAAATGCACATTTTTGTTCGATTTGTGACATAATTTATCATTTCTTTTTAAATACAATGTAGGGCGGGACATAGAGTAGTTCCTGTGCTTTTTAAATAACTTTTACAATGTAAATTGTGTCAAAGCAGCTTAACATAGAAGTTCTGGTAAATTGAAACTGTCAGTCCAGTTTTCAAAGTTGAAGTTCAGTTTAGTTCATTTCAGTGTGGTTTAGTTTTCACTGCTTAAAGTCCAAACACTGAAGAGCAAATCAATCGATGCGCAGCTCCACAAGTCTTAAACCGTGCAAGCCAGTCACGACAGTGGCGAGGAACAAACTTCACCAATTGACGAAAGTGAAGAAAAAAAAAAAAAGAGAAATGTCTTGTGCAGAGCTGCAGTCTAGGTGCCGGAGGCTAAAGAACCCTGGACGCCCATCATGGAGAAGTTGCAGGTACCACTCTGCCAGTGAGAGAGGTTGAGCTCAATGTCTTGAAGGGGGCGGGGCATGTGAGATACTAGAAAGTATTTGATAGGTCAGAAAATGTATTTCTTCTTTTTTTAGATTAGATTAAAATTTATTGTCATTACACATGTACAAGTACAAGGCAACGAAATGCAGTTCAGGTCTAACCAGCAGTGCAAAAGCAGCAAGTGCAGGTTACAGGTATAAGTTATAAAGTGCAGTTATAGAAAAACTACGGTAATATTTACAGATGGATGTACTATGAACATTATATACAGGTGTATTAGCTATGAACAGATTTATAATAAATGAATATATATACAGGTTGCTATTAGTAATCAGAAGTGTGCAGATAGATAAACAATTACAAATGTATATGTACAGTGGGTGTGTACATAGTTAGAAATGTCCATGTGCAGTCGGTATGTACAGTTCAAATAAATGAATCAGTGCAATGTAGTGCAATGAATATGTGCAAATGTTAAACAGTGCAGTGATTGTGAGGAGTATAAGTTAGAGGAGTGTGGGGGGTGTATTGGGGGGGCTAAAGAGTCAGTGAGGGGCAGAGTTCAAAAGGGAGACAGCTCTTGGGAAAAAGCTGTTCCTCAGTCTGCTGGTTTTTGTCCAGAGGATCCTGAAGCGCCTGCCGGAAGGCAGGAGAGAAAACAATCTGTGAGCAGGGTGAGAGGTGGCCCTAAGAATACTGCGTGCTCGGCACAGACAGTGTCTCTTCTGGATGTCCTCTATGGCTGGCAGTGTGGTCTCTGTGATGCGTTGGGCAGTTTTCACCACCCGCTGCAGTGCCTTACGCTCAGCAACAGAGCAGCTTCCATACCAGACTGTGACGCAGTTGGTCAGTATGCTTTCTATTGTGCTGTGGTAGAAGTTCACCAAGACAGCTGATGAAAGCTGGTTCTTCTTAAGTTACCTCAAGAAAAAAAAGGGCGCTGGTGAGCCTTCTTGACCAGGCTGGAGGTGTTGGTGGTCCAGGAAAGGTCCTCTGAGATGTGGGTCCCCAGGAACTTGAAGGATGAGACAGGCTCAACGACCATCCCATTAATGTGGATGGGATCATGTGAGCCTGTTCATCGTTCGTTGTCAACTGCCAAAACAAAAACAAGAATAGAGAGATAAAACATAGTTATATCTCTTACAAGTGTAATATTAAAATACAGAGAAACAGAAAACACAATAAACAAAAAAAAAAAAAAAAGTGAGTTTGCATAAACGGGTTTACATGAATCAAGCTACATAAACAACAGGCCAAAAGAAAGAAAACTCAAAAAGGCATTATGACTTGTCCTTAAAAAGGTTGTCATAATGTATGTCAAAAATGTAGCGCTTTTCTTGTTCCTTGTAAGTCTAAGAGAAAAAATATGAGACTGAAATGCAGCAAGAAAAATAGGGAAATATAGAGGGTATTTAAGCCATTTTTGCATGTGAATAAAACATTTTGCATTAAATATTAAAAAAATACATTACAAAACATTACAAAATGTCACATTTATAAACTTAAAGAGCTCAACTCAACCCAAAATCTGTTTGTCACACAGCATTCAAAAATCTAATGAGGAACCAATGGGATATGAGCAAATTAGCATCAGCATACTTAGAAATGGATAAATTAACCAAATAAATTTTGTGCAAAATTTTGTAATGAATCACCCTAACATTTGTAGATATAGAAAATATAATTGACAAAAAAGCTGACATATAAACGAACCCCAGTAGAATTGATCCCTGGGGTTAATTGTTCTTTGCAGTTGGAATATTTTTGCGAATGTGACTGTTATTACATTTATGATCAAAAATTTCAATACCACTCAAACATAGAGCTGGATAATCACTGTTAGCTTTATTAAACCAAAGATCATTTGTAACTAACTGTTTTAAGCCAGTTGGAATTGTTTTAGCAAAGTATTATATTCCTTAAATGGTTTTGGAAAGTTATGGAGATTCATGAATTGTTCAAAGCTTAGAATATTGCCAACATCATTAAACTCAGATAAAATACAAATCAAATTATTATTCAACCACCTAGAGAATAATAAGAATTAAGCAACTTATTTCTTATAGTCAGGTCAGAATTGTTTTAAAGAAATATTTTGTGGAGGAGAAGCCATGAACAAAACAATTTTCCCACGAAAGAAGACATTGCTGATGGAAGTTGGATAAAGAAACAGGTAACTTGCCAGGCAGGAAATTACTTTTCAGTTCGAAAATGTATAGAACACTGAGATGATTAAATATATGATCAGGAATGAAAAAACAAAACAAAACACTTTGATATTGGATTTGCAAGGCATCTTTTCAACCAGTTTACTTGAAAGATTTTCACAGTATTTTCGAAAATCAGAAAATCCAAGCTGCCTTCGCTTTTAGGGTTAGAAAGGACTTCTTTTTTGTTTATAAGGGTTATTTTTCCTGATGAAGTTGAAAAATATTAATTTCCTTTATAGCTTTAAAGAATAAATAAATAAAGAAAGAGTATGGTACACAAAATGAGAGAGGCCTTCCACCTTAGATAGAAGAACTATTCCATATACAGTACAGTCAAAGATCTCTCTGAAACCAAGCACTAAGGATATATTTAGTGCATTTTATAAGAAAATTTAAATTATGTCTGCTAATGGAGTGTTTAGTGATATGAATGCCTGAATATTTTACACTTTTTTACTGAAATTCCTTAAATCTATTATCCATATCATGAATTCTCATAATTTAACATTTTGAGATGTTAAGTTTTAAACAGAAGGCAGATGAAAATTGGTCAACCAATTCTAAAGCTCTAGGTAGCATTTTTTTTTTTGTCCTCTGAGAACAATGTAGTGTCATGAAATAATGGTGGACACCTCCACTATGAATGTCCAGAATTCTTTAGCCTCCAGTGCCTTGACTGCTGCTCTGCACAAGAAGTTTGGCCTGGCTTCTCTCAATGTTTTTTATAACACTTTATTTTGATGGTCCATTTGAGTATTAGTAGACTATCTGCTTAGTATCTGCTGATACTACTCCTTCAACAGACATTTAACTGACTATAAGAAACTTTGCAAGTACATGTCAACTTACACTAACCATAACCCTAACCCCAACCTAACAGTTTACTTATAATCTAATGAGAATTAGTTGGCATGTAGATGTAACGTAACATAAATTCAACAAATGGACCATCAAAAAAAGTGTGACCGTTTTTTCCCCTCACTTTTGTCAGTTGGTGAAATTTTGTTCCTTACCACTGTCGCCACTGGCTTGCTTGGTTTGGGACTTGTGGAGCTGCGCATCGATGAACTTGCACAGTTTCAATACATGAGAACTTCTAATTTTGTTAAGCTGCTTTGACACAATCTACATTGTAAAAGCACTACAGAAATATAGATGAATTAATTTAATTGAATTAAACAGATTTAACAGATTATGCAATTTTAATTTCCTATTATCATCTTGGTTAATTTTTAGGCAAGGTAGCTCTGGCTAAAAAAAGGTAATTGGGCAGCCCTTAATTCCTCAATAAATATCAACATTAACAATCACTGAGCTGTTGATGTCTTTATAAAAGACAGTTATAGACAGTATCTATAAACGTTCTACCAAATCCAAATAGTTTTAGGGTGTAAAAAATTAGCACGTGTTCTATGGAATCGAATGCCTTATGGAAGTCTTAAAAAGAGTATGAATCAATCTAAATGAATCATTGGTCAAAAGATTTGATGAGAAACTGAAGTATAAGGTGATGTAAAAAAAAAAATATTTTGATGGTCCATTTGAGTATTAGTAGACTGTCTGCTTATTATCTGTTGATACTTCTCTTTCAATAAACATTTAAGAAACTTTGCAAGAACATGTCAACTTACACTAACCCTAACGCCAACCGAACAGTTTAGTTATAATCTAATGAAAATAAGTTGGCATGCAGATGCAATGTAACTTAAATTTAACAAACGTCGTACTAATGCATTTGTTTTTGTCTGTATTTGTATATCTATAAGGGACCCAACACAAATCCCTGGTGGAGAGCTGGTGCTGGGTGGGACAGATCCGAATTACCACACTGGATCTTTCCATTATATAAACACCAAAGAGGAAGGCAAGTGGGAGGTCATCATGAAAGGGTACGAATATAATCATCATCAATTACACGAAACAATAATGATTTCTTTCTGACATTCCACATCTGCTTTGCATCACACTTTTCACAAATACTTCTGCTTATAATAGATATCCTATATCAGTTAATACAAGATCTCCGGTAGCCATCCGTTTTTAATTTTGACCAGAAACTAAACCATTTCCCGAGAGGTCCTTACTCTGTCCTTTAAAAAAACAGCTGACCTGAAAATCAATCATGTGGCCACGCTTATGTCGTTCCAAATCTGCATTACTATTTTTTTCTTTCTTGAAATACGAGACATACTTTTGAAGTTTACAGTGTACAGTAGGTTGTCCTTTTCCATACATTTTCTGTGATGGAGCTTTTAAGCTTGAAAAAATTGACACAAGGCCCCGAAAAGGTACGAAACAATTTCCAAATAACTTTTTCATTATCTGCATGTGACTACTGCCTTGTAAATTATGGGATGCAATTGTAGTTTGGGTGACTTCCATTTAAACTAACTGAAACAAATCACTTTAATTAATAAAATAATGCATTTACAGTACATAGTGTAAGATGTGTTTGGCTTTGTGCTTTATTTTTACAAATCAATAAAATATCATTACAGTATGTTTGTTTTTAATGTGACATTAATAGTACAAGCCTAGTTGTGGCCAAATTTTTTTTTTTTTGCCTTTTGTTCCTCCAGATTATTTTATCTTTGTATTCCCTTTACAGTACAGTAATATTCAAGAATAAATGCTTGCATTATTGCTGCAGAAAGACCCAAAGAGTTATTCATGGTCAAATTCTAAGAAATAGCCTTTTAATATTGGATGGATGAATTGTGAGAAGAATAATGGCACCTCTGTAAGGCAAGGCAAGTCTATTTATATAGCACATTTCATACACAGTGACAATTTAAAGTGCTTAACATAAACAGGAATAAAAGAGACAAGTATAAGAAAATAAAAACAAAGAGTAAAAATGAATAACAACACATTAAAAAGGTTTAAAAAAAAAAAAAAAAAAGAAAGACATAATAGTGCGAGTTGTGGGACGTAGCACAGTGCTCATTCAGTAAAGGCACAGCTAAACAGATGTGTTTTCAGTCTTGATTTGAACGTGCCTAATGTTGGAGCACATCTGATCATTTCTAGAAACCGATTCCAGCAGCGAGGGTTGTAGCAGCTGAATGCCGGTTCACCCTGCTTTGACTGAACCCTTGGAATTTCTAGTTTATTTGATCCTAGTGATCTGAGTGATCTGTTTTGAAGTCCTAAGTCATTTAGTGATTTATAAACAAGTAACAATACTTAAAAATCGATTCTGAATGTAACTGGGAGCCAGTGTAAAGACCTGAGAACAGGTGTGATGTGCTCTGATTTTCTGGTTCTGGTCAGAATCCTGGTTGCAGCGTTCTGGATAAGCTGTTGTCTGACTGTATTTTTGGGAAGGCCGTTGAGGAGTCCATTACAGTAATCCACTCTGCTGGTGATAAAAGCATGAACAAGTTTCTTTAAGTCTTCAGTAAGAATAAAGCATCTAATTCTTGCAATGCTTTTGACATGATTGTATGCTGATTTAATTATTGCTTTGACATGACTCTACCCAATTTTTTCACAACCAAAATGACATCACTTTTCAGACCCACTTCTGAACTCAACATGCAGTCAATTGCGCTTCACAGTTGTATAATCATATGGATATTTTGTGTAATTGAGCCAATTATGGGTCAATTATGAAAAAAAAAAAAAAACAGAAAATGTTCTTTGAAAACAGCTGGCAAAAAATATAAATAAGATAACGTCATTGTACTCCATTGCTTCCCACTTATAGACTTTACTTGGGTGGGCTGCTTTACCCATTTCATGCTGTTCGTTCTGTGTCCGAATTGTCAACGCACAGAAAGTATCATGTCTCACATGCGCTGCAGACCCACAGAGACCCACAGCTTTTTGCATCTGGCTGGGGTTTCTAAGTCTACTAAAGTGTCTGGGATTTGGTTTTGCTTTCGTTTTCGAAGCTGCCGTTAATTTTATGCGTAGAGCCGTGAGAGATGCATTAAATAATTAATTCTTTAATCTAAACGACTCAGAAAAACTTTACTAAATACTCGGAGAGGACGACATTACATCAAAATTGGCTGCAGAATATTTGCACACCATCAGAAATGGCTAATCAACTCATTTGCCTTAATTAAATAATCTACACGTTTTATTTTTGTAATGTAATTTTTTTTTAGGTATTGTCTGTTTTTATCCCTTTTATCTGACATTTATTTCTCATTTGCTGTATATTTTATTAATTCGATGATGGCAATACTGTACAAATGTCATGCCAATAAAGCAACCTGAACTTGACTGAGAGATAGATGAGCAGATTTGACCTGTCAGTGGGTGCACTTGCCTCCTGATTAGTATAAAAAAAGAAACAGTGTATTTTTTTTTAAGTCTTTTTAAAAAAAAAAAAAAAACTTTTAAACCCATTGAAAAGCCTTCATTAGGTATTTAGAAGTAGTATTTTTTTAAGTAGTAAGAGGAAAACAATTCTAATTTTGAGTTGCTGAAACAAAGCATCCCATGATTTATGCAAAGCCTCATGGGCAAAAAGCAAAAAAAAAAGGATATTCCAAGTAGGGTGATCAAATTAACACATTTTCTATTACTAGACATGTCCTCGGAAACCTGCCTTTTTTTCAGCCAGCAAACCACAGCCACATCCATATCACTCTGCAGCCCAAGACTGGTTACTTACTGAATCTAAGGAGGGCTGTGCCTGGTCACATGGGAAAACTAGGTTGCTTTTGGAAATGGTGTTAGTAAGGCCAGCAGGGGCGATCAACCTAATCCCCAGTCCTAATGCACCAGTAAAGTGAAGGGGACACTATTGTTATAGAGCGCTGTATTTCGCATGAGATGTTAAACCGAGGTTCATGACCGTGGTCATTAAAAATCCCATGGTGCTTCTCGTAAAGAATAGAGGTGTAACCCCGGTGTCCTGGTCAAATTCCCTCCATAAGCCCGTACCTATCATGGCCTCCCAATCATCCCCATTCACTGAATTGGCTATATCACTAACTCTCATCTCCACCAATAGCTAGTGTGTGGTGAGCGCACTGGCACCATTGTCCTGTGGCTGCCACCGTATCACCCAAGTGGATGCTGCACACTGGTGTTGGTGTGGAGAGACCCCCCCCCCCTCATAATTGTGAAGCGCTTTAGGTGTATGGCCAATAAAAATGCAGACTAACATAATATGCTGGTTATGTAAGCAATTGTGTCATCTTGCAAGAGCTACTTTCACTATATAGTCAAGTCACCTTTATTTCTAGACTATAGCACTTTATACTCTGTACAATTCTTCAAAAACAAACAAACAAACAAACAAAGGACTGGCCATCACTAGGCCATCATTGGATTAATGTGGGAAGTTCACTTGTGTGGGCTACACACACAGAGCCCGCAATGAGCTCACAGCTGTGGATCATACCTGGGGCTAGGCCGGACTGGGTCTGTTTAGATTTGGTGTGCTGGAACGGGCCCATTGTGCATCATTGGCCCTGCAGGAGCATGTTTGTAGGGGATTGATAGTTTGATTCTAACAAAGTAAAATACTAATTTATTAATTCAGTCTATGATTCATTCATTCATTAATTTTCCTTCGGCTTAGTCTCTTATTTTCCAGGGCCAACTTATCCAGCATATGTTTCAGGCAGATGATGCCCTTCCAGTCGCAATAAAATACTAATTATTTAATTAAAGTAATCAATGGGATTAGGTACAGTAATCAATTTGAGGACCAAGGCGATGCAGCACCGCTAGTTAGAGTCAGTGTGACATTTATGGTCCAAAACCAGCTTCTAATCGTACCAATGTAAAAACTCACACGCCTGGCCAGACCGAATGACGGGGATGGATCTAGGCTGGCAAGCTGACAGAATTGGGTTGAGTATTCCCACAAAACAAGAGTCGGCAAGTTCACAGTTTTACAAATTTGCCTCTAGCCTTAATCAAACGCACACAAACAAGCTAATTAGGGGCTAAGAGTTGATGAAAAGCAACAGACAGAGTTTTATATCAAGACTAAACTTGCCCACACATGCAGATCCTCATGGCAGAGGGCAAGAATTGGTGAGAAAGACCTGAATGCAGACTGGTTGGTGACATCACTACCTCTTTTGAGTGCATGTGTCTGAGACTACATGTTTGAGATCAGTTTAGTTTGCTCCATGTCACTGTGGTATCTTATACTGGATGGCTAACCTGCTTAGGGGAAGGTTAAGAACCAGAGCCAAGTGACAATAAAGACTAATCTTGCCTATCCCTGCCCACACATGCAGATCCTCATAGCTAAAGGCAAGACATAGTGAGAAGGGTCTGACGGCAGACTGGTTGCTGTAGGCTGTAAGCTGAGACTAATGCTTTTAAAGGCTGATTTGAGGCTGATTTATACTTCTATAGCTAGCGTTTCAGAGGTGTTATTGCAGAGCAACACAAACAGAGCACAGAAGTATATATGCATGGTGGAATGCAAGGCAGGCGCCGTGGGTCACACTGATAACTTGACGCAGAAGTATAAATCAGCCTTTCTACTTATTTTTTTATTTTTATATTTTATTCATATATATATATATATATATATAAATATATATATATATATATATATATATATATATATATATATATATATATATATTTTTTTTTTTTTTATTATTATTTTTTTTTAATTAGAATATGCAAGTAGTACACAAAATGGGATCACATACAAAGAGAACAAAACAACAAAAAACATGAAAACACAATGCGTGCATGTAAAGGTAACAAGGTGGACAGTCTGAGTACATACGTACATACATATGGTAAAAAAAAATGTGTATATATATATATGACCTGTATAACCATCATTAACTGAAACCAATAGCATAGATAAATCTATATAAAAGAGGTAGAGAAAAAAAAACAAAAAAAACAATCCGTAGTAAGGAATGTCAACAATGATAGTAATGTAATGATAGTGAAAAAGGACAACAGTAATAACGACTGACAACAACAACAACAATAATAATAATAATAATAATTAATTACAAGTACTACGCCAACTACTACTACTACAGAAAAATACTAATGTTACAACCACTACTGCTGCTGCTACTACAGCCACACTACTACTACTACCACGTCTACTACAACTGATACTACTACAATGACTAAAACTATTGATACTACCACAACTGATACTACTACAACAACATTTACCACTACTAGAACGTCTACATCGACAAAATCGGCTACTTCTAATACTACTACACCAACGACAACTACTGCTACTACAACATCTACCAATTCTGATACTACTACACCAATGACGTCTACTATTACTTATACTACTACAGCTATTACTTCAATAACCACAACTACTACTACAATCACTACTACCACTACTACAACAATGACAGCAATCTGAATAATGACACAAGCAGAAATACTGATGATAATGATAATGAGGAGATAAGAGGAGGACAAGTCAAAACAGTAATACTAATAATGGTAACAAAAGTAGAAGTAATAATATTGATGATAGTGAAAAGCGAGGGGAGGTTTGGAAATCAGGAAGAGGACATCTAAGTCTAATCACCAAAACAAGTGAGTATACCAAGGGTATAAGCAATTATTTATCCTCAGAACTCGTAATACCCAAACAGCTTGTGGAAAAAAGCAGGCATACTGAGTATACGTGCGTGTAGCAAGGACTACACCACTGGCGTAGAAGTATAAATGCATGGCTACGCACAAGGCAGGAGCCATCACTCGACGCAGAAGTATAAATCAGCCTTAAATGCGTACACCTAAACCCGTAGAATTTTCAATGGAGTTTCTGCTCTCACCTGCTGCTCCTGACGGCACTTGCATTTAAATGAGTCTATCATTTCAGTTTACGAAAGAACAACTAAATAAATGGTTAAGTCTATTTAACTGATTATAGTTTAATTAAATTACATTAATACCATAAAAGGAACCTTATGGCATTGAAAATTGTCATGTTAACATTTCACCGGATGCTTAATGGTGGCTAAAGAACAGGCATGTGATTGGCTGCTTGCTACTGATATCCCACCTTCATGTGCACACGCATATAAAATCAGAATCAAAGCCCGGATTAACAGTGAAAGTAACCAATTAGAGTCATAGTAACGACAAAGTCGGACTGGACTGATTTGGTTTCGTCAACTTAAAACTAAAGGCTGATTTATACTTCTGCATCGAGTGACCCATGGCGCCTGCCTTGCGTGTAGTCGTGCATTTATACTTCTGTGTGCTGTTTGTATTGCTCTGCAAAAACACTTCCAAAATACTAGCTGGCAGTAGGGTTTTATGTTCCTCTGTGTCGGGTTTCTTCACTGGTGTTGGGTTTTTTTCTGAAAGCTTAAAGTAGCTAAAACTCGCTCATTCAGAGGCAGGATTCAGCGGATGTGCAACAACTTTAATCATAAGCTAAACACAAAATAAATGTTTCCATCTGGAGCTCCTTCATAGGGACTCGACACTTGTAAACAAATGTTCTATTGAGCTCGCAGCTCTCAGCACTACCCACACTTGTCAGCGATACCAAGCCAACCAATCACAGAGCTTGTGCTATGCATCATTGCGACGTGTAGTTACATTTTTTGAGAGGTGTGCGTCAGCATTGGCACCAGCCACGGCAAGGGGTGTATGACCACGCAAAGGCTGCGCTGGACCATACAATTGATTCAGATGTACATATCAGCCTTAATCCTGTAATCCTGAGTTTGTTCAGCCACCATTGTGGTACAGATACCAGTTGTAGATCCATCTAACTACTATCTAACCTTTTGCTTTCTATTTCTATATTTATTCATTTTCAAGCCAATAATAGCACAAAAAAGAATCTGTTTGAATTACCTCAATGATAAATTGTTTCTCTACAGGGTGTCTGTTGGGGCAGATATCCTGTTTTGCAAGGATGGTTGTACTGCTGTGATTGATACAGGCTCCTCCTACATCACAGGCCCCGCCTCCTCCATTTCCATTCTGATGAAAACCATTGGTGCCGTTGAACTGGCAGAAGGAGGGGTAAATTCTGCTTACCTAAGATTATAGACATTCCCTAAAAATCTGTCTTCATGCAAGAACGTACAAATAATCTGGTAATAATTTAAAAACGGGTTAGAAAGAATAAGCCATTAAAACCGGGAACGTTTCATTCTGAACATAAATTATAAATCCACTGTTTAACTTCATAAACTATAAAAACTGAAGAAGCCAAAATTGAAGACTCAAAAACAATATTATGATATCTCTAAATCTCAGCAGCAGTGGCAAACTATCAAACGTCTCCAGAGTTGTAAAAAAAAGTGTGTTACAGTGAACAGAGGATCTTTTGAAATATTTACCACTGCCAAATGATTGATAAAATTTTAAGTCAGTTTTTCAAAATGCAAACAAACATGCACAAGTGAATGATCATGCACAGATATATGAAACACGCCATTTCATTTACATCTCATATACAAATGCTATGGTTAAACAATACTTCTATAGCCAATGCCAGATGATATGAGCATTAAAACCTGTTTCTTATTGTTCTGTTTCCTTTTCCTGTTGCACAACTCCATGGGAACAGCTGCTTTGGTCTATCATGTTTGGCTGAGTCTCATAAATAACGTCTGAGGAGTGAACGGAATGATTGAAAGCTGATGTCGTTTTTTTTCCTATCGTCAATGTGGTTAATTTTCAGTGTAGAAAAATGTTTGTTTCTTTCAAAAGTGAAGTTTAGTGTCAGTTATCCAAAATGATGCAGCACAATGTGTTCCTTGTGTGGCTTTTAGGCCATCATTCACTTTCTTTTACTCTTTTGTTCTACTTTCAGTATACTGTGAGCTGTAATCTGGTCAGGATGTTGCCCACTGTTGCCTTCCATCTTGGTGGTCAGGAATATTCACTCACAGATGAGGACTATATTCTTTGGGTGAGGACTCTTTTTTATTTCATATAATGCACCACACACTTACCGGACACTTTATTCGGTATATTGCTGGTAATAAAACCCCCTGATGTATCTGAGACATAATGAATCTAATCCACTTCATATGTGGAAAAGTGACAAAGTTCTATTTTGAGTTCCTCCCTTACTGAAAGAGGCAGATCTCGCCATAATGCTCTATATTAAAAATCAGGGGTTTGCACAGCTGCTTCAAGTCAACACACATAATTAGTCAGAGGTGGTATCAGCAATCCTTACCTTACCCAGCAACCTTCTTGCTGTGAGGCGACAGTGCTATCTAAGTCTAAGCCACCATGCTGCCCTTAATAATTCTGAAAATTATTATTACTTTTGCTTATTATTTAATTTCAGTTAGTTTAAGTTCTTCATTTATTGTGATATCCAAAAAAATGTATTTAATTCATTCATTTTCTTTCACTTATCTGGGGCCGGGTTGTGGGGGCAACAGTTTCAGGAGAGAACCCCAGACTTCACTCTCCTCAGACATTTCCTACAGCTCTTGGAGGATCTTGGGTGTTCTTGAGGAATTCCCAGGCAAGCTGAGAGATATAGTCCCTTCAGTGTGTTTTTTATGAGTCTTCCTCCCAGTGGGACAAGCCTGAAACACCTCCCTAGGTAGGCGTCCAGGAGGCATCCGAATCAGATGCCCGAGCCACCTCAGCTGGCTCTATAGATGTGAAGGAGCAACGGCTCTGCTCAGTTCCTCTTGTGTAACAGAGCTCCTCACCCTATCTCTGAGGGTGCACCCTGCCACCCTGTGAAGGAAACTCATTTTGATTGCTTGTATCCAAGATCTTGCCCTTTCGGTCATGACACAAACTCAGGTGGGAATGCCTTTTCCAAGTCCACAAAACACATGTGGACTAGTTGGGCATACTCTCATGAACCCTCTAGCACTCTGATGACGGTATTGAGCTGGTCCAGTGTTCTGCGGTCTGGGCAAAATCTGCATTGTTTCTCCTGGGCTGAGGTTTAACTATCGGGCAGATCCTCCTCTCTAGTACCCTGTCATAGATATTTTTCCTGGGAGGCTGAGGAGTGTGATCCCCCTATAGTTGGAACACACACTCTGGTCCCCCTTCTTAAAAATGGGAACCACCACCCCAGTTGCCCAGTCTAGAGTACTGACTCTCAGTGACTTCAGCTTTGGTCAACCCCAGCATCCTCATCCCTGCTTCCTCAATGGAACATGTGTCAGTAGGATTGAGGATTTCTTTCAATGTCAGACAACATCCTCAGTTGAGGTCAATACTCTCTTACATGCTTGACTTGTCGGTACCAATCAGCTGCCTTGAAAGTCCTACAGGTCAGCCAAGCCTGGCAGGACTCCTTCTGCAGCTCGATGGCATCCCTTACTTCGGTGTCCACCACTGGGTTCATGGATTGCTGCCATGATAGGCTCCACAGCCACAGCTCATCACATCCACATCAACAAAACAATTGAACAGCATAGACCACTCTGTCTCAATGTCTCTGGCTGATGTGAATGTGAAGTTCTTCCAGAGGTGAGAGTTCAAGATCCTTCTTTGTTCAAGATCCTTCTCCAGATCTATCTGGCCTCTTCCTCTGCCAGCAGATCCTTAAACTTACAACCAGGTGGTGGTCAACTGACAGCTCTGCCCCTCTCTTTACATGAGTGTCCAAGACATATGGTTGGAGATTAGATGATACAACCACAAAGTTGATCATTGCATTGATGTACACCCTTATTCTCAAACATGGTGTTTGTTATGGATAAATGTGACTTGCACAGAATTTTAACAACAGAACACCACTTGGATGAAGATCAGGGTAGCCGTTCCTCCCAATCACCCCTCTCCAAGTATCACTGTCATTACCCACATGGGCATCGATGTCCCTCAGTAGAACAATGTCCCCAGTCACCTTATACCATTTCTCATAAGGACTCCAAAAAGGCAGAGTTGTTTGCTCAGGTATTTGGCCCATCCCATTCCCTCCAGAGCAGAGTTTCTTCCCTCCCAGAGAGGTGACATTACATGTCCCAAGAGCCAGTTTCAGTGCCTGACCATTGGGTCATCATGGTCCTGACCTTCAACCACCACTTATTGCCCCTTGTGGCTCCTCCTCCTGAGGTTGGTCCTACGTTGATCCTTCGGGCTGAGCCCGGCCGAGTGCTGTGGGGGGAAAAAAACTGTCATCAGACACTTGCCTACAAGCACCAACCCCATAAGAGTAACCATAAGGGGAATTTGTATTTCAAAAACATTTTTTTGACCAATAGTTTTATTTTTAATTTACCAAATTAAACTTGTTACTCTATATTCAGGGTTAGTTCACCTTTGAACTTTTTATATGTATGTTTCTAAATACATATTAATATTTCTTAATATAAATCAAGTTTTTATTTATACAGCACTTTACAAACCCAGAAGTGAGCCAAACAAATAATAATTATATTTTAAATTATAAATAATTTAGGATCAAGATCATAATACATCCACCAATAGGAGGCAATCTACACAGAGTGTAACTCATCAATTAACAGAAAAAGAAGAAAGAAGAGGCGGGACACATTTTGTTTGGCCTGCATTTCAATGTGGTGTTGCATTTCCAACAGTGTTGACAACTTAGCAATTTTGTTGCTAGATTTATCAACTTTTCATACTACCCTTGCAACGTTTTTTCAAAAAGCACCTAGCAACAATTTTGTATTTTTTAACATACATTTGGCTACTTTTAGCAATTTTTAAAAAGTGACTCAAAAGAGCAGTGGCTGCAGGCTACACTCAACACACACGTTACTTTCAAGTTAAACTGTTTGCTCAGATTGTTTTTCATAACTGTTAATTTACTGATATTTGTTAACATGTATAATTGTTGGTAATTTAGGTTGCAATAAATTCCAATAGTGCTATAATTGTTGCCAATTTCACAAATGTGTTAATTTCACAAGTTAAAAAACTACACAAGCTGTGATTGTTTAAAAGAATGCAACTGTTCATTATCAGTGTTATATTTAAAAAAAATCCTATCAAAGAGTGTTTGTATTTTACAAATTTTCAACTATATTTTTCATACAAATCTAAATGGACATATTTCAAATAATGTTTTTGCTAAGATTGCCAGTCAATTAGAGAAAACATTAATTATTTTGTATACTACATAAAGATGTAGCTTTGAGTTGCGATTACGCAATGATGTCATCACACAAAGTAATATGTTAATAAGAACCTATTTATTGTGCATATGGATGTAATGTTTTAATATAATACCGCGCCTTAGAGAGTTGAGACATGATGGGCTTACGCTTGTCAGATACTACGTGATGACATCACTGATATGCATATTAGTATGTGACGTCATCTGGCAACATTTAGCTACTTTTCATTGGAAATAGTTGACACTGGTGGTTCCACTTGTGGTTTTTACTACACTTATTCATGGACTTCCAGAGTCTTAATCAAAAAAAAAAATGCAATATATAAATATGACCTTACACTTTTTAAGTACACTTATATAGTACTTTAACAATTCCTTAATGTTTGTTAATTTTGTGTTTTGTGTTATTTGAATTTTTTTTGCATTTAAATCTGTTCTGTCATTAGATTTAGCCATGTGTTAACCAACCCCCCCACCCCCCACACTCTTTTTTTCAAAAATGAAAGAAAAAACTAAAATCCTTTATCCATTGTAATGTCAAGATGTGGTGTTCCCTTGTTCTATGATCATTTGAGTGTTTCATTGTGAACATTTTAGTCAGTTTCAAGAAGGCACCAATTCTACTCAAGCTATACTCAGCTAGCAAAATTTATGTGGCCCAGATCCGGCCCACACCAGACACTTTAATCTGGACCACATACTGATTGGAATGATGGCTCTAGGGCGGTCCGCTCCTGTTGGTCAGATCTGGGCCACAAATAAGCCAAAGCAATACCACATATCAGCCAGAATTCAACCAAATGAACAAGAATTGACCCTATTCTGGGCCACAGTTTGATTTTATTCTGGCCCAGATCTGGCCTACACTTTACACCTGCTGGGTGTGGCAAAGTACAAAAATCCCAGCATGCATTGCAGCATGAGTACATTCTATAGCTTATTGATGCTCCAGTTTTCATTGTTTGCTTTTGATTCTGCTGTTTATGTTTACGTTGTTGATTTTGTCACTTTTAGTATCCTTTTTGTGATGTTTGTGAGTTTTGTTCATTTTGTTAATTGTCACCGTTGTTGAGGTTCATATGCTGATTATTGATGTCTCTGTGAGCAGAAGTTAAAGCATAGAAGTTTTTTCAGCTTAACTTCAAAATTCTGTGGCATGTGCAAGCATGTTATTACAATACTTTTATTAATGGGTTAAATATTGGTTTACATCAGTGAATTATATTATTTCATCACAGGTTGCGCCTCAACTTTATTATTATTATTTTTTTTTCATTGGCTTGTTTGCTGTAATGAATAAACTTTTCAAGCAAGTTCTTAAAAGTTACAGCAACCAAAAAGAAAATTATATTAAGAGGTTTAGGGCTATGAGCCCAACTAAAGCAAACACTTTTCTCCATGGCATACTGTGATGAATATTCGCCAAATGTGGCCCACCTATGTTTTAAGATAACTGGGCCACATTTACACTTACACGTGTGAGCCACTTTAGGTTTAGACCCAGATTACCCTTAAATGACAATGCCACATTTTTGCCAACTGTGGCCCACATTTGTCCTCCATCATTTGGGCCAAATTTATCATTTTTTACATTGGTCACATTAGGCTCATATTCAGATTACATTTCGCCATAAGTGCCAAATCTTTGCCCTAAATGGCCCATATATGAATTTGAATCTTTGGCCCCCCTTTGCCATTGCACAGGTGGGCCATTTGAGGCTCACATTCATTTTGTCTGGGCCGAAGGAATACCACCAGTGCCGCATAACTGCCTAAAGTGGCCCACATTTGCATGCTATCTGGGTACTGCTAAGCTAAGTGTTGTTTTTATTACAAAAATACAACTGCTGACTCTGTGCTACACTGGAAAGGCCAGCCTTTTGTAAAGCATAGAAGTCTGGGATCTATTTCACTTAATGGAATGACACTTTTCATTAAAAATGAAATGCCTTATGTTGTATTTGCATATTGTTTTCCAGATGCCTTCTCAAGTGTAGCATCTGTTTTGGAATTCATCAGTCAATGATACACACATGGAATTTGCCTTCGCTCTGTTAATGTCTCTTTCTCTTCTTTTGTTCTACCCTACAGCAGTCAGAGTTCGGGGAGGATATTTGTACTGTCACGTTCAAAGCATTGGATGTGCCACCCCCTACTGGTCCTGTCTGGATACTGGGGGCAAACTTCATAGCTCGGTACTACACAGAGTTTGATCGAGGAAACAATCGCATTGGCTTTGCACGAGCTGTCTAACAAGCACTTGGTTTTCTGCTATTCTGAAAATTGAATTGTTTTCACTTAGTGTAACACAAACCATAGCCTTCTCGATCTGTCACATCAATAGCAGATTACAGCTTTCATTGTGAAAAAAAACAAGTGCACTTTAGCTTTACTTTTTATCACTTATTAAAAAAATAATATATTTTGAAACAGTATATTTAAGTGTGAACTGAATGTAATCCTTCAAGGGATTTAGGCTGTGTTATTTACAATACAACTTAAATATATTATAGTTCACATTTCTATAGAATCCTATTTGTTTTGTACATTTTTGACCATGTTTAAGTGTTTTTTAATTAATTTACACTTCTCTTATATCTGAAATATAGTTAAAATTTACTGCTGAATGCAAAGGCAGGTATTTAGAAATTTTATATGCTAGTCATTGCATCAAAACAAGTAAGCATATTAAAAGCACAACAACATTTAATGTAACTCTTTAAAAACATTGATTGTTTCAACCAAAATTTTCATTTTCATCAAATATGGACAAAATAAAATAATAAAATAATTTAAAAAAAATGTAACACAACCAATTGGTTTTGTCCATTTTTTACCAAAATGTGGGTAGAATCAAGACATATATATATATATATATATTTTTTTTTTACTAATGATTTAAAATGTACTTGTAAGGACGTTTTTGACATATGACAAAGTTTGTTTTTTTAGTATATTTTATTGTGTTAATAAACAGTTATGGACGATGTTTATAACTTTGGTGGCCTTTTGTTTCATTAATATTTTTTATTAAGATAGTGCCTATTTGAAAATGTGTTTTGATGATTTCAGAGATGGGACTTCAAGCACATCGGAAACCCCAATAGTCTATTGTGAAATGCAATTCAATTAATATTTCATCACAGTCATAAGTTTTTTACTCCAGACTAAAGTTTTTTGTTGTTTTGACTGCAATGTTAAGTTTTACAGCGTAAAGGTGCAGTATGTAAGTTTGACACTAAGTGGTTGAACTAGGTATTGCATTACTGGATCAAAACAAACATAAGCACAGGTTGCCAGATTGAGGACCAACAAGGCTGATATAAATCGTGTTCTATATTTCCATATATAAAAAGGAGTTTTTGTTCTAACCAACTCCTCAAATTAATATATTAGAAACAGCTTCTTTTTCTTGCTGCTGAACAGCAGAAAACTGACAATGATCACCTTGGTACAGCTTATGTGCTTTATTCAGTGTTAAATGCTAATAAAGTGAGTTTGAATGGCATTTTACATTACAGTTATTGCCATACTACTGAAAGCAGAAGCACATGGTTTACCTCAGATCTTGAAATTAAAATAAACCGTTGGAAATTGATATTTAGAACTGTGACTCAAAACTAACACATAGTGATACAGCATGTACATTTAATAATGTTAAAGAGATTTAATATGTATTAATTAGAATATAAATCTTACCATCTTGTGAGTGAGTGCATATTCTGTGCTTCTGTATGGCTGTATTTAAATGTCTGTCATGTAAACAGCCAAATTGCTTGTCACGTAGCATGTTGTTAGTGCACGGGGTTACAATGTAACCTCCTAACTTAATGTTTACATTTGTAATATTTATATTATTTGCTCATTAATAACGTCATGTGGAACTCTCAATTTGCGTCTCATTTCGGAGTCTTCTACTGTCCACCGGAGGTCGTATTTTGGTCACGGACTGAGAGTCTTTTTGAATGAATGAATGAAATAGGCAACCCGGGGTGCTGAAATATAATTGGCTAAACTAGTATTGGGTGGGTTAAAAGAACCAAAAACAAAGACAGTGTTCCAGCACAGAAAACACCCCACATAGCAAAATCTCTCTGGCCCACACACTCAGTTTTTGCTTGGCCAACATGCCGCAGTAAATTACGGTACATGATTGGACCAAGTCTGGCTTCCATTCAAGGGCCAAATATGGACTATATCTGGGCCAAGGCTCAGCCAAGTTAACAACCCATAACTAGGACTGAACTGGGCCAGATATGTTAGTGTGCCACGACTGCAATGAATTTGATAAACCCATGAAGCATTTCCCTTTAGGTGTGCCATGGGCGTGCTTATACTTGAAGTGACCTGATTGGTAGAATTTTTTCTTTACTCAAAAATAATTTAAATGTATTTTAAAAGTAGGTCATGATAGAGTAAATTTACGTGGCAGACATAAAAAATTTTAACATCTGGTCTAAATACTACACTTGAACGCCTGCTGTGTCAGCTTTATGCCAAATCTGGGCCAGAATTCTTTTCTACCTGGGACATTTTCAAAGCTGAATAACTGACTTCAGTTTTTCAGATAAACAAGAATGTTCACTTAGCATGTTTCTTAAATATCTGCAAACATATTATGGTATTTTGATGCTTTAGAAGAGCCAAAAACCTACATACAGCACCTTTAATATATATAATGTTGAATAAAAACTGTTGTTATTTTTTGACTGTTTTAATTGGTATATTTATGCTGTTGTTTGTTAAATGTTATTGATTAATAAATTAAATTTGATATAAATTGCAGTAACATTTAATAAAAGTGCTTTACAGCACAAACCGGAGCACTGGAGCAGTAATGATCGGCCAGTTAAAATTACTTTGTTTCGCGATAAGAAAGAGACATAGTAATCAGTCAATGTCTTTATGGGAGCAAACGCAAGTCATTATAGAACAGCTAAATCCTTCCAAACCCTTCTAACTCTTTTTCTATTTTGTAATGCTGTATTTATATAATAGTAATATAGTAGTGTTTGCTTTGCTTTGGCTTATATGGTGATAATGATGTTGTTAATGTAAATGACTGAATACCTGTATACAGCTAAGAAATGCAGGATAATTCTGTAGATTAATGTTCATTCATTCTTATAATCTCTGAGCAAGATCCTGTTTTGCCATCACAAAGTCATTACAATACGCTGTATTATGCAAGGGAGTCATTCAAATGCTAGTTCTAAAATGGCTTTTTTTGGTTAGCAGCAACTTATGTAGTACTTAAAGTAGTTCCTCCCCAAAAAAGATTTTTTTAAACTCTTTGTTTAATTTTTATATGTGCAATTATGCCAGCAAATTGTTGTATAAAAGCAGTATCACAGGTAACACTGGGATATGGCTCTATATCAGCACTGATGGGATACTAACTATATCACAAAACACAATTGGGTTCAAATAACATATTTTAGACCTTTCTTTTGGACAATTAGATGTTGAAATTACGTCCACTTAGGGTTTTTATGACATCCTTACAGGACTTAGACACAGCCTTAAAGGAAATCAACTAAAACATTAAATCTCTCAAAATCTCAGCAGAAGATCATTACTACAAACAGCATCAGCAGCTTCATAATAATATACTCAAGCAGGTTAGTAGTAAGTGAAGCTGTTGATGCTGTTGAATTGTTTAATGATCCTCTGCTGAGATTTTGAGAGATTTAATATTTTAGTTGATTTTATCTAAGGCTGTGTCTAAGTCCAATAAGGATGTCATAAAGCCTTTCACTCGGCACCCTTAGGGGACGTCAACATCTAATTGTCCAAAAGAAACGTCTATAAGATGTCATTTGAACACAATTGTGTTCAGTGGGATGACACGAGGCCGCACAGGCATCACAGCAGTGCTGATATACAGTGATAACGCTGTGCTACTCCTATATTGCTCATATAACCTCAAAAGGTCAGAGCTGACTTTAAATGTAAGAATTTAATTTACAAATTCATTTTCTCACAATACACAAGTGAAATTTCATTGAAAACGCAAATGTGTTGCTTTCTGTCAATCATATTTTGCATCAGCAGAAAAAATGGGTCTGTAATGCCTTTTATAAACTAGCTCAGACAGAGAAAAAACAGACAGCGATTTTTTCCCTTGAGCATTGTATTGTGGATTTCATTGACCATGACATTTGGTTTTCGTTTTAGCTGAATATGTCGTAAAGGAGTTCAAAAAGACACACCCTTTGAGCTTCTGCACCAAAAAAGTTATAAAACTTATAGTTTATTGTTATATAAGATAAATTTATAGTTACATAATGCAAATCATCTGTGTCATTAACAATTGCTGCGTTAAACAAAACACAGCATCCAAGAAAATCCAACTATTCCACTTTATGAACTGACTAATATTGTTTTAATGTATTATTATCAGTAGACGCAGTATGTAATGATTTCCCACATTAGTATTAGTGTTCTACAATGTGTGAATAATGTGTGAAATGCTAACACTCAATAAAGCAGATTGTTTTTAGTTGGCAACACTTCATTCTCCTCTCAGAACAACCAAAACATGTGCATAAGGCGCACGAGGTAAAGTGAAGGTTAGGACGGATGAAGATAAATGTGGAATATCTGTTTACCACATTTGACCAACCTCATCCTATCTCGCGTTATCTGCTCTGGAAGCTGTTACAGGTCTCCAGAACTGACGAACAGCTGTGGAACATCTTCATTACTCTGGCGTGTTCATCCAAATAAACATTGACTGAAGACATTCCCTAGTTCATGTTTTTGATGTTTTAGAGTCTCCGTCCCAGTCTTTGCGTGCTTGGAAACTTGCTTGTCTTTCAGCGTTTCTGTTGAGAAAGGTTGTGAAATGGAATGTGAGATGTGATCTCCTGCTGTTACAGTCACACTGAAGACGCCTTCCTCAGTGGGGGCTACAGATTTTATCACTATCTTGTATCTCCCTCTTTCTCTTTCTCTCTCTCTCCGTAACTTCCGTGCATTCTTTAGCTGGATAGTAGCATTTATCATCACCGATGTCAGTTTCGAAAGAGGTTATATCAGCTATAACAAATACATTTTTCATATAATGAATAAAATATTGAATTTGAAATATTATACAGAATATTGCTTATTCATTTCATACCTTTCTCTATCAAAAATGGTTTATTCTGCTGGTGTTTTACAATATTACTTTACCTAAAAAAACAGTGTTGCATAACAACACTATGATATAATGACATAATTTTTGCTTGGAAAACAACAGTGCAGACATGAAGCGTTTATGAAAACAAGACTGGCCCCTTCATACACCTGATGCGATGTGGCCACAGGTTTAAAGCAAGTGATTTTTAGCCTAGTCCGGATATCATTTCACATGTTGTTTAAATAGTAAATGCATTTGTGCCCATTTGTGCACCTCTGGGCATGCTGGTCTGAAAAGGAAGTGTGTGAAAGAGCACCTATTATGCACTGAAAAAGTGTTGCATGCAAAAATGTTGCAAACAATTTATTTGTGTTGAATTTAAACAAACAAATTTAATTTAACAATGTTCAACTTAATTTGTTTGTTTAAATTCAACACAAATAAATTGTTTACAACCACAAAAAATTGAGTAAATCCAAGGAATCATCTTTGAATTTTTTTTTTCAGTGTGGGTTTTTGAAAATGACCTTCCATGCAGTGTGTAACAGCTCTAAATGAAGTGAAATATCCAGCTAAGGCTTAAATTTGAAAGTGTGCCATGTTTAAATCTTTTGATTCATCTATAAAAAAGTCGACTCAGAGTGGTTCAAATAAATCGTGGGGGTTACGAGTCTTTAGCCGTGTTTGCGTGATGTCGATTTGGAACTGAAGCCCCGGCCATTTGTTGCACGTGCAGACCCAGGATAATTTAAACCTCCGGCCCTGCCCACAAACACTGTAGGTAGAAAAAGAAGAAGACAAACACTGTAGCAGATGCCGGTTGAATCATGTCGCGAAGACGCTGTGCTCTGAAGTGTGAGGGAAATTTTGTGTTATTTTCCCTACCCAAAGATGAGGCTATGAAGAGTCAGTGAAGTTTATTTTTGAAAAAATACCTCAGCATTATAGCCCCAGCCTTGTGCTGTGTTCTGGTCATTTTTCTGATGAGTGCTTCAGCAATCTACATGCTTACAACTAGGGATTTGCCTTGCATCCATATCAGCCTGTTGTTGAAGACCCCCAAAACCAAAATATGACCTTTTTTAATGCATAATAGAGGCTCTTTAAGGCTTATCGTAGGGGCTTTGCTGTTTTGAGTCAATTGAAATAAACTACACCATTCACTAACTACAAGCTGGTATAAAGTTATTGCAGTTTTTTTTGAGGTGGGTGGTAGACAGGTTAAAGAGCACATTAGTGATATGCGCCTATAGGTCCACAATGTGCATTCTCGTACAAAAAAAAAAAAAAAAATATGTAAGAATTAAGACATAAAAGGTTTTTATTGTCTACTTGAATAGAAAACCGCTAACTCCTCTCACGCCTTCTTCACCTCAGGGGGCCTTGTGGGAATCTTGCTTGATCTGTAGATGGTCTGCATGTGTTAAACTTTTGCACGAGCAGATCCATTACATCAGTGAAACACTGGGCGCTATCATACACTTGTGTGTTTTTTTGCTAGTTTTCGGGTGCTTTCACACCTGTAGATTGAATGTTTTGTTCTGAAATCTGAATCTTGTTGATATTTCAGATTAATTTCACTTTTGTATTTAACATGAAACACACTAGTAGTAGTGCCGTCCTACTGATAATTCTCTCTTCATATAGCCATATGCCTATTACATATCCATAATACACTGATATAGCTGGTTGGTTAGTTAGTTGGATCATATTGCTTTCTCACTACAATCAGTCCGCTCCAGAGTTTGTTTTAATTGAGCCGAGAGCTCCTCATTCAGGTTATCTCGGACTGATTATTTTGCCAAGGATTCATGCGCTATTGCTGGTTTCACATATGCCAAATGAACTGGGCTAACTGGGCTAACTAAGTCTATGTGTGAAAGCATCCTTAGTCCAACGCAAATAGCAAGCATAGTTTTTCGGGCCCATTTGTACTCCCATGCAAATTCTGTCTTAGTTTTGTTAAGGTGCATTTTTAATGCGTTGCTATTTTGAAGGAACTGAAATAGACCAACAGCATTGAACAACTAAAAGCTGGTCTAAAGTCAATGGCACAGTTTATTTATTTTTTGTTATTTAAAGGGAACAGTAGTAATAGTGCCCATATGCAATTCCAAAATGTGTATACATGTTGCTTATTACACACACAGCGACACACAGCAGCACACAAATTTTCTTAAACATGAAACAATTTATGAATTAAAGTGTAAAAGATTATTTTTGTCTACATAAATATAATTTATGTTTTCTCCCACATCTTCTTTACCTCAAGGGGACCAGCAAATTCTGATGGTCTGCCCACACACTTTAACCTTGCTTACGAGCAGATTTATTTTCTCACTAATGACTGTTTTTATGTAAACAGCATGCCATGGTGTTACCATAATTTGCTCTTAAAGGGAATGGAAAATTAGACTCCCATTGGGTTACTGCACATAGCGGCCAAAACACACCCGTTTTTTGCTGTTTCTGCTGAGAATTTTGTTAAAAATCTGCGGATTTATGCGGAATGATTTGGGAGTATCATAACTAAAACCTTAATATATGAAATAAAAAATTCAATACCTTTTTAAATTTAATTTCATGTTTACAATGCAAATTCAATAAGATCCACTTATTTGGTAAACATAGCAAGTCTCTCATTTAATATAACTACTAAACAACAGAAAATATTACTTTACAATATGTATTGTAAATAAATCATATTAATATTTTCAAATTAGCCAATACTTATACTGAAATTAATTTAAAAACTGAATAAATATAGATTTACACACATTTACTCAAGTAAATAAATAGAATCAAGGATGGACTAAAAATATGAAGACATCTTTGGATTTCTGCGCTCACAGATTCCGTGTAGGCCTACTTATAACTGATTATGAGAATAAGGATAACCATTTTAGACCATACACCAGGGTTATTTCCCAATAGCAAATATGGATTCAGACACACCATAAGTACACCACAAGTGCTTTAGACCATGTGCTTAGACCGTTAAAACAGAGCCTTACAGCTTCTCTAGTTAGCCTTAACAATAAATAAATAAATAAATAAATAAATAAATAAATAAATAAATTAATAAATTAATAAATTAATAAAGTAATAAATTAATAAATTAATAAATTAAAAATAATTGCTTTGTTTTCAAAACTGAGAATACGGAATGTTTATGTTTTATGAATGAATTCTTTGGGATTATGCAGTACACCTTAAACTGGAGTACTGATTTCTAATGACTGCTAAAAATTCAGCTTTGGTATCAGACTTTTTTATATTTAAAAATATAACAAATTTACTGTTTTTACTCTCAATAAAAATATTCTTTAAATCACCATTGGCTTTTAATGTTTATATTGTCATTTGACTGACAAACAGTATAGCTTTGAAATATGCAGATGTGTCAATAAGGCACAGCAAAATAACGGATGTGACATCTGAACAATTAATCTCCTCAGTTGAGTTTTAGCTGGTACAGTACAATCCATGTCATAATTTCCACCAGAGTAAGAATGAAACTTAAGATAAAGAACATTTGCTGTGAGACGAGTCTCAGTAAGATAAATGATTTGCTTCGACAAGCATTTTTTAAGACACACAAAAAGCAAACATTAAAGAATAATAAAGATAAGAGTCATATGAATACAATTTTGATGAAATATGCCCTAGTGTCACAGAGCAGGCAGAGATTCAGCATTCACTCACAACATCCTTCCATTGTTCCTGTACTTGTCCATCCTCTCCTCAAAAAAACACATAACTAAAGGTCAAACAAAGTCTCATCTGAGCTCTCATAACTTGCTTTTAATAACTATATAGCTAAATTTAAAAGCAGCTCACTGATATCTAAAAATATTCCAGATTAGATGGTAGATGTACCCTTTTGTCGATGCATGTGACATACCCAAAGGCATATTATATTTTCAAAGGGACATTCTGGAAAAATATCAAAGATAGGTTTATCCAAATCATTCTGAAATGTAATAACGCATAACATTTACATTCTCTTCCCCCTAAGGCAGCTCCATTCATGAAAGGGTTAGATAGCAGATCTAACCACACAGCCAGTATTTACTGGCTTTTCTTTAGGTCTGATATCTCATCATCAGGTTATTCTTGGTCATATCCTGAGTTCAAGTATTGTTGAATGAAGTCAGTAATTCTTCATTAGTGGCAAAGAAGAGGTAAGCCATAAAAAATCCATTTAATAAACTTCTAAAAAGTTCTTGAATGTAAAAATGAATACCCTGTGAATGTTGTTGTTTTGCTAAATGAAGCAAAAGTGCCTTTTGTTTGCAAGCTGATAAGCTTGGTGGCCTAGTTTGCCCTGTATCAAGCACACATGCAAGACATATGATCTGTTTATCTCAAGCTCAGGAGTGCAAAACATAGCAATCTGTCCACAATTGCATGAAATGCAAAAATTGAGAATTATTTATCATCAGTTTATCTTACATAATATCAATTTAATGTATTGATTCTGTAGTTTTTTAGTTTAGTTACTGTTTCTATGGAAGCTTTGTACTAGAGGAACAATTTTAGTTCACAGAACTATTGGCCAAAGTATTCAATGTTTGGCTTCTATGGCAGATTAGGGAACAAAGCAATCATAATCAGAATTCCTAGTGATGTCAGTGTACATTGAGAAAACCCATAACATACGAAACACATTATTTAAAGTGTTACAAGACAAGCACATAAAGTAAGCTAATGTTAGGGATACTAATTGCCTGCTGTGTTGTGTTTTGCCCTCAGTCTTGACGATATGTACAGTAGCACTACAAGATGTCTTAGTTGAATCAATCTCTCAGCCCTCCTTTTTCACTGAAAAGTCCTCCTCCAGTAGCTGATATAGTAAAATTCTGTACTCCATGCCACTTTTGACTGTCATACATTATATCAGTGCCAATAGTGAAAGTTCAAACGCAATAAGGAAAAAAGACCAATAGAAAACTATACAAATTTTTTATTTCTTTAGTCAATCTGTTTTGGGAAAATTAAACATCAGTGGTATATTCTCTAATTAACTGGCAGCCTAACTTTTTGGTTTTCACTTACTTCAGAGATGGTAAGCCATTCTGTGACTGAAACCCTTTATAAGCAGGCCACATGGATGAACATGTATTGCCCTACCGAGAGAAGATTATTGAGGTGATTTGCCAGAAGCTCTTTTGGTATCTCCAGTCTGCCAGCAATATACATCCAGGACATTGCCCCTGTCACACAGCAAATTGTGTAAAGTAGTTCCTTGAAGCTAAAAACAGCTTGAATAATGAACTGGTTATCCCACTACATTCACTGAAATCCACTACATTCACTGAACCCTGGAAGACACTAAAGAAGAGAATAAAATGACACCAGAGAAGTGTAAGGGTCTAGCGATGTCCAGTAGCCTCAGTCATTTGCTAAAGTCATTTAAAAAAACATACTTCCTATTAATTTGTGACCTCTGTAAATGTTAGAATTTTTAATTGCAATATTCTTTTTGCTACAATTATTGGTGTTCTCTAATTTTGATCATTGTGTTTTGCCCTCTACTTCAATTGCCTTCTTATTATGGTGGAGGGATTCGAGTGCCTGAATGGTTCTATTGTTGGGGTCTAAATTCCCCTGGTAGTTTTCTAAAACAGAAAGGTCCTAGGTGACAGTCCATACCAAGTGAGATTCAGAAACCTCATGCCAGAACTATAAATTTGCCTAGGATTGCACAGCCAGGCATTCTTGCTTGAGTCAGGCCTGGATGTGTGCTCACATGCAAGCACCTGGTGAACGGGTCAATACTCCAGTGGACTCAACTTCTGCAGGAGGAGCCATAGAGGGCACCCAGCAGGCACACAACATCATAAGATGTTAATATTAGGTTAGATTTAGGCCGTGGCGTCAGGTGACCAAAATTCAATGTCTAGCCAGTGTCTCAGTACAACGTTATTTTGATGTCCAATAACGACGTCAAATTACATTGATATTTGGTTGATTTTTGGTTGTGTTGGAATGTGACCAAAAGCCAACGTTTGATAGATGTCATAGTGGTAACGTCCACATATCGTCAAGGTGTAACATGATTAAATGTTGAAATTTGGTTGATTTTAAGCTGATTTCAGGTTGGACATTAGACATTAATGTCGATCTGATGTTGGGTTCTGAATTCAACCCGATTTTCATTTACAAACAAAATCCAATGTCCCCACGATGTTGGTGTACGTTGGGGTGTGACGTCAACATGACATCCTGTTGACCTCCTATGCCTGCAGGGCAGGTACAATGTGGACTGGGTGGTGGTTAAAATCCATGGCCTTGATGACCCAATCTTTGAACATCTTAGGACATGGAGTGTCAACACATAGATGGAAGGAGCCTGAGTTAATGCAGAAGGTTGAGCATTACAGACTAGTCAGGATAGTCAAGCCCATCTTCACGCACAGTTTGTTCTCTGATAATCAATATCTTAAGAATCTATGAAGGATAGACTCTTTTCTATTCTGGAGTTGCCCACGGTGGGCTGGTGAGGTTTGCGAAAAGCTGTGCAGCTCATGTTTGAGCATAAGGGTGTCCATCAGTGCACATGTAAGCAGAAGCAATCTGATTCTAATCTAATCTGCTTGATGAAGAAAGAGTTGAGATTAAAAGCAATATAAGCAGTACCAATGCAACATCACAGCAATTCATATTTTTATTTTTTTTATTTAGTGGCTAATTTGTATAAATTTTTACAATCCCATTTGTACATTTTAGTGCAATTTGCTTTTACCCCAAAAAAGAGTAGGGTTAGGGTTGGGGGTTGGGGAAAAAAGAAATTATGTAAAATTGGATGAATTATCCAAGTTTCTGACAATATGTAAAACTGTTGTGAGATCAGGCTGGTCTCTCACCTACTTTCACCTTTCACTCTGTCATTGGGAAGAGGCCCTGGGGAATATCCAGGACACTGGCATTTCCAAAATTATCCATACACTTTGCATACTGTCACAGTCTATTGGAAATCTAAAGTTCTATACCCTTCCAAGTGCAAGCTGTTCTAAAGTATCCTAATTATACTGGTTCATTGAGAACAGCTTTTTAAATAAACTCAACAGGTAAAAAACAGAGAATCTTTGCTGTTGGTTTGTGGACAGTTGTGAACAACAGGACAACAAAACAAAGGAGCTCAGTAAGGATCTGCAGCTGTGCATTGTGGCTGCTCACAAGTCAGGAAAGGGCTGCAAGACCCTATCTAAATGTTTTGAAGTTCCAGTGACTACAGTGCAAAATATTATTATAATATACAAGATATTTCACACTGTGAAAAATCTCAGAAGAAGTGGTTGAGAGCCAAAAGTGACACCAGTGCTGGCCAAGAATGAGAGAGATTGTGAGAGTGGTAAAATATAATCCAGGGAACACCACCAAGGCCATCCTAATGAATTTGAGCTCTGCTGGTGGCAACATTTCATAGCAGACTGTCCAACAGACACTGCACACTGCTGGATTCCACAAACGCAGACCAAGGAGAGCACTACTTCAGAGAAGGCGCACAAAAGCCCCTTTGGCCTTTGAAAATGCTCATCTAGACAAAGAAGACTTCTGGTCTTCTGTTTTATGGTCAGATGAAACAAAACTGAATTGTTAAGCAACAATGATAAGCCTTCATTTGGCATAAAAAGGAGAAGCCTTCAACCCCAAGAACACCATTCCCACTTTAAAACATGGTGGTTTCAAACACCTAATGTTTTGGGGGTGTTCTGCAGCTGGTGTACAAGGGAACCTAGTCACAGTCAATGGCACCATCAAAAAGGAGGAATAGACCAAAAAATTCAACAACATCAGGCTGTCAGTATTCTGCCACTTTGGTCTTGGTAATCCAGACACTGGTCCTGTCTTGTCTTGTATATTGTACTCGGCTTGAGTTTTCTCAGATCGAGCACTGATATTTCCTGTCTTTGTCTGTATTCGTCCTTGTATAAACATGGTCTTGGCTGGGCTTGGACTGCATGCACTCATGCTTGACGCAGGTCTGCGAGGTCTGGGAAAGCTCGGAATGCTCACTTTCATCCTTGTGCTTGTTATTTGTTCGTGGCGTGCTGTTTTGTTCTCATCGCTTCGGGCAAGTTGGTTTCTGTTTCGGTTGCTGCTGGGATCAGAACATTCACAACGCCTGTGTGAATGCATAGTAAGTGTTTTCATTTATGGTGTGCTTGTGTCTTACGTTAAGGCCCAATCCCAATTCTATTTTTGTACCCCTACCCCTTTTCCTTGGCCCTTAAAACTGAGCGTGACGGGGAAGGACTTTAAAATTTACCCTTAAGAATTGGGACAGCACTACAGCACCTGCACACATCATCATATGTCATCGCAATCTCTTGCTTCATGTAAGATCAGACGATCACGACTGCTGTAGTTATTCTAGTTGGGTTATTTTTTGGTTTTTATCTTAAGGAAATTACTGAAGGCATATATTATGTTGTCATAATGATATTATGAGCCAAGGAGATTGTGACTATATTGCGCATTTACACAGTGGCCATATTCATCAATGTAAACACACCAAAAACAACATTACTATTAAAGCAGACACTGTAAAAAGGTAATTTCCAGCCACTAGACATTACTGACAGAGTATTCAAGTGTCATCGAGCGTCAGAATGTTGTCTGACTACTATATAGGAGTTATGATTATGGATTATAGATTGCGAAATTTAGCGGTTTCTATTTTAGCATTTGTTTTTTTTAAGCATGATGGTAAAACACGAACGCGGTTATGAATATATTGAAACATGAGCTTATTTGTTGTAAAAATTCAAAATAATGACAAAAAATACTAATTTGTGGATCTCCTTACTTCCGAGTTTAACTATCCTGCCACTGTGGATGGTGTATTCAGGGAAATTTTCTTACCCTTTGGTTTCGAGTGTGGTCCTGAAAAATCTTCATTCGAAGGGCTATTCCACTTAACCCTACGCCTTCAAGCTAAAGTGAATTGGGACACCCCTACCTCTTCACGGGAACGTGCAAAATGAGGGGTAGGGGTAAGGGGTAGAATTGGAATTGGGCCTAAGTTTAGTCTTGTGTTGGTATAGTGTTTAGCATGCGGTGACATGTGCTGCGTGCTTTAGGCTCAATCCCAATTCTACCTCTTAGCCCTTATCCTATTCTTCCCAGTTCTTTTTAGATTGAAGGGATAGGGCTAAGGGAAGGGGTAGATTCCCCTTCGAACAGAGATTTTTGAAGACCACACTCGAAACCAAGGAGTAAGAAAATTTCCCAGAATACACCAGCCACAACGTGTATTTTGTCATTATTACAAATTTTTGTAGGAAAAAACTTCACCAATTGGTGAAAGTGAAGGAATAAAACCTCGAGAGAAAGCAGGCTCAGTTGGGCAAGACCATTTCTCTTATGGCCAAACGTCTTGTGCAGAGCTGCAGTCTAGGTGCCGGAGGCTGGAGAAAGCTGGTCACCATTTATAGCAAGCGTTTGATTGCTGCAGTAGCTAATAAAGGCTTTTCTATTGATTATTGAGAACGTCCTGGTTACGTACGTAACCCACGTTCCCCGAATAGGGAACGGAGACGTGTGTCTTTATAAACAGACTTTTGGGAGTGCTTTAGATGACCAATTACTTCTGAAGATAAGAAAACGGGCCAATGAAATGCCAATTGAATTGGCGGAGCTTAGCTCCACAGCTGAAACTGATGAGCCAATTAGGGCTATATCAGTCAGCTGCTGGAGCCAGCTCATCAGAATTTGCCTGCTGTAGAGCCGATCGCTCAGCTCCCAGCTGGAGACTCAGGTGCTGTGGCAGTGGAGACACACATCTCCGTTCCCTATTCGGGGAACGTGGGTTCCGTACGTAACCAGGACGTTCCCCTTCATAAGGGAACTTCTACGTGTGTCTGTATAAACAGACTTTTGAGAGACTGTGTGGAAAGCACCACAGCAGCTAAGCCTGTCGCGCTCCTGATGTGTAGTTTGCCAAGCCAAAACGTGAGCGCACTGACATAACCAAGAGCGCAACCTTCCAACATCCCCTAGGCCCAACATATTACCATTACATGTGAATAAAAGTTTTATTCGGGGGTCGTAAATGTGCTTTTACCTAGCTAATATAGACTAGGGATTTTGGAAATATGACAGTACGTTGGGAAAGCGTGCCAGTCCCCGAAGGGGGAGGACACAGCGGAGACCACCTGCTACCCTAAAAGGGGAGACCTGATGGTAAGGAGACATATGGACTAGCCCTAATGAGGGGGAGTGAGGGGATATGATAAGCTGGTTAGCAGTTTAGGGAAGACACGGGACCGCCTAATAAGGGGGAACACACCGTGGTAATAATGCATATGACATCACCAAATGGGGATGCACATAGCTGGCACCAATCCTCAATATGCGTGTAAACCAAATGGGCTTACCAACATGCACTCGACTCCTCCGCTGAGTCGATGCTGGGGGCCTCAGAGGAATTCTCTAGGGTTCGCCTGGGATGGGGAACTTACTAGTAGAGTAGGAAAAGCGCACGCATCTCCGGGTTAGGGAGCCTGGCGCAGCAAGCGTTTGTGACACCGAGCTTAATTCCCCCCCGATTGATTGTGATTACCCAATAACTGGGAGAAAACTGCTCCACTCGGAGGTTATAAAACCTCGCAAATTTGTTAGGTGTCGCCCAACCCGCAGCTCTGCAGATATCTGCGAGAGAGGCACCGCGTGCTAACGCCCATGAGGAAGCGACACCTCAGAGAGTGCGCTGTCACGTTAGGGGGGCGCGGCTCGCCCTGGCATTGATAAGCGAGGGCAATGGCATCAACTAACCAGTGGGCTAACCTCTGTTTTGATATGGCACTTCCCTTCTGCCGACCACTATAACAGATAAAGAGCTGCTCACATGATCTTACATTTTGCGTTCGTTCCACGTAAAGGCGCAAATCGCGAACGGGACAAAGCAGTGAGTGGGCTGAGCCTGCCTCCTCTGCAGGCAGCGCTTGCAGGTTCACCACCTGCTAAATGGGGTGGTAGGAACCTTGGGCACATAGCCAGGTCGGGGTCTCAGGACAACGTGAGAGCAACCCGGCCCGAATTCAAGGCACGATTCGCTGACCGAAAATGCCTCCAGATCCCCAATTTTCTTGAATGACGCCAATGCGATCAGCAGAGCTGTCATAAATGACAGAGATACCGAATCGAGTGGCTCAAACGGATCTCTCTGCAGACCTGCCAGGACTATTGGAGAGATCCCAAGAGGGCATGAGAGGGGGGGCGGGATGGATTAAATCACCGCGCACCTCTGAGGAATTGTATGATTAGATCATGCTTCCCGAGCATGTTGCCATCCACCGCGTCATGATGAGTGGAGATCGCAGCCACGTAAACCTTCAGTGTGGAGGGTGACAGCCTACGCTCCAGCTTATCCTGAAGGAAGGATAACACAATGCTAATCTGGCAAGTTCGGCGAGAAGCGCACCACTCACAGAATAGACTCAACTTCAGGGCTCCGTCTATGAACCACACGTGGAGGTTCCAGAGATCTGGGCGTGGGTGCCAGATGGTGCCCCGTCCCTGAGAGAGGAGGTCCTTCCTTAGGGGAATGCGCCAAGGAGGGGCCGCCGCGAGGAGTGTGAGCTCCGAAACCTAGGTCCGGTTGGGCCAGAGGGGCGCAACAAACAAGACCTGCTCCTCGTCCTCTCTGACTTTGCACAAAGTTTGTGCGATTAGGCTCACTAGGGGAAACGCATATTTGCACGTGCCCGATGGCCAGCTGTGAGCCAGTGCATCCGTGCCGAGGGGGGCCTCAGTCAGGAAATAAAACAGCTGGCAATGTGCATTCTCGGTGGAAGCAAACAGATCGATCTGGGCTTCCCTAAAGCGCGCCCATATCAGCTGGACCGAATCGGGGTGGAGTCTCCACTCTCCTCGGGACACTAGCTGCCGTGAGAGCGCATCGGCTGCACGGTTGAGCTCGCCCAGAATGTGAATGGCACGCATTGATTTCAGCCGCGTGTGACTCCAAAGGAGCAGACGGCGAGCGAGCTGAGACATGCGGCGAGAGCGCACACCCTCCATACGGTTGATATAAGCCACCGCCGCCATGCTGTCCGTCCTGACCAGCATGTGTTTCTGCTCCAGCACCAGAAAAAAGCGGCGGAGAGCCAGATACACTGCCAACAGCTCCAGGCAGTTGATATCCCAATGCAGGCAGGGTCTAGACCACGAACCCGCGGCTGCATGCTTATTGCACACGGCCCACCAGCCCGTGCTGGAGGCATGTGTCATTACGACAGCATGCCTGGATACTAGCCCTAGGGGCACTCCAGCCCATAGAAAAGCAAGATCCGTCCAGGGGCTGAGGGAGCGGAGACACAGCAGAGTGATGTGCACCCGGTGCGTACCCGCGCGCCATGCACGTCTGGGGACTCGATCGCTAAGCCAACGCTGAAGTGGTCTCATATGAAGCAAACCGAGCGGCGTGACTGCGGCGGCGGATGCCATATGCCCCAGGAGCTTCTGAAAACATTTTAGTGGGACCACTATCTTCTTGTGGAGCTCGTTTACACAGGAAAGCATTAGCCTGGCGCGCTCCTTGGAGAGAAGCGCAACCATAGCAATCGAATCCAGCTCCAGCCCGAGGTAAGAGATCCTCTGCACAGGGCAAAGGAGGCTAGAATGAGCCAGTCGTCGAGATAGTTGAGCGTGCGGATGCCCGCAAGCCGCAGTGGCGCAGAGCACCCTCCGCGAGCTTAGTGAAAACCCGCGGAGACAGAGAGAGCCCGAAGGGGAGGACTTTGTACTGCCACGCTCGTCCTTCGAACGCAAACCGGAGAAAGGGGCGGTGGCATGGAAGAATAGAGACATGAAAATACGTGTCCTTCAGGTCTATGGCTGCAGACCAATCTTGTGGACGGACGCTCTGAAGCAAGCATTTCTGCGTAAGCATTCTGAAAGGCATTTAGTGTAAATGACAGTTCAGTCTGCGCAGATCTAGGATTGGTCTTAATCCCCAGCTCTTTTTGGGCACGATGAAATACGGGCTGTAGAACCCAGACTCCATCTCGGCTGGAGGGACCTGCTCGATTGCATCCATCGCCAGGAGGACCGCAATCTCCTCTCGCAAGACAGGGGCGCTCTCGGGGATAACCCTCATGAAAAGGACACCCGTGAACTTGGGAGGGCGAATAGCGAACTGAATCGCATAGCCGAGTCTGACTGTCCGTATGAGCCACCGCGATGCGCTGGGCAGCGCTAACCAGTCTGGCAGAGCGCGCGCTAATGGCACCATCGGAGCGATCACTGACGTGCCAGCAGAGGGGCAGCTCGGGATGGGAGTGCTCATCCCGGGAAGTGGTGCGTCCCGGGGAAGAGCTGAAAATAAGAGAATTTCTCTTACCTTCCTACCTGGATCCCGCGGTGAGGCCAGAGTGAGAGAAAGGAGTCCGTTCTGCTGCACTCTGAGGGCCTGAGGCGAAGGGTCCCGGTGCTGCGAGCTGGAAGGCGGAGCGTCCCAGACTGGCAGTACTCGGGCTCGCACATCCGGAGAGAGAGGAAACTGCTCTTTTGGAAATTTGGTTGCCGCCAGCCCAGGGTCCAGCAGCGATGAGTTTAAAGTCGTTGTGGACTGATGTAATAATCCTCGGCCCCCCACCGAGAAAAAAACAGGTCCCCTCTTCTCCGAATAACCCGTCCCAGGAACGCTTCGCGGTCCATTTACCAGACTAAGCGGCGCCCTGGGGCGGGGGCGTTGCAGTCCCGAGGGAGGCTCGGCATTGCCGCTTGGCCAGTGGAGCGGGCATCGGAAGCGGAGCAGATGTTGAAGCCATGGGTGGACGCCCTCGGCGAGGAGCAGCCGCAGCAGAAGGGGCAGCGGGAGGAGCAGTTTTTCGAGCCCGCTGATAGATGACTTCACCCCTCACCTTGGACTGCTTTTCACCGCGGAGAATTCCTGGGTGAACTCCCCGACGGTGACGCCGAAAAGGCCAGCCTGGGATATGGGAGCGTTAAGAAAGCAAGCTTTGTCAACGTCTCTCATGTCGGCCAAGCTCAGCCAAGGGTGGCATTCCTGGACCACTAATGTGGCCATCGTCTTCCACAGGGCACGAGCAGCCGATTTGATAGTCATGAGAGCATAATCGGTTGCCGTGCGGAGCTCATGCAGCAAGCCTGGGGGAGAACCGCCCTCCTGCATCTTGGCCAGATTCTCGGCTTGGTAGCGTTGATAGGTGGCCATATCGTGCAGAGCTGAGGCGGCTTGGCTCGCAGCAGTGTAGGCTCTGGCCGTGAGAGACTCAGATAACCTGCACGCTTTGGAAGGGAGTGTGGGTGAATCTCTTCGAGTGGAGCTGCTCTGCGCATAGAGCACGCGCCACCTGGGGAATCGCCTCATATCCCCTGGCCCCTCCGTCATCGAGGGAGGTGACAGCGGTGAGAGTGCACGAGGACCGGGCAGAAAAAGGTGCCCTCCATGCCTGCGTGAGCTCTCTGTGTACCTACGGGAAGAAGGGGACGGGGGGTCTAGAAGGCTTCGCCTTCTTCGCCCCCACGTTGCACCCGTCTAAGCGGTCCGGCCGCGGTTCTGGGGGACAAGCCATCTCCAGTCCCACAGCTGAAACAGCCCGGGATAACATGGCTAACATGTCCGATTCCAGATCCGAAACCACCCTCACAACCCCTGAGGGTGGCATGCGGTCCGGATCTTCATCGAAGCATGTCAACCCGCCCTCCGATGCAGCGATGGACATCACGTCCCCGGTGTCATCAAATGAAAGCGCGGCCAATCCGAAGGATGGACCAGCGCTCGCACTCGAAGCAGAGACAGAGCGCACGGATGAGGAGCGAGGGGTCCGCTGGCCCGAAGGCGACGGAATAGCCCCCACTGTAACCCTCAGGCCTGCTCGAGTGCTAACCGCTTGGCGGGGAGCAGCAGGGGTGACTTGCCCTAATAAAAGAGCTCGCCGCGACCTCAGTTGCGCAACAGTCAAGCCATCGCAATGCGGGCAAGAACTGTCCGCGAGCACCGCATCAACATGTTGGACCCCCAAGCATGTGATGCAGTACTCGTGCCTGTTATCCGGGGAGAGGAAACCACCGCATCCAGAAATGCACGGTCGAAACGACATCTTTAAAAAGACGCGCTACACGATCGTGTGCTCTCTTAGGGAATTCTGCTCTTTGTAGAAACTGCTCTTTTAGATCACCAGCGAAACGCCAAGGGGACGGGAAACCCAGCTCGACCGCCGCTTAAACGTCCTCCCCCGCACTGGTGAAGGGACTGCTTCCATCAGCGTTGGTAGTCAGCTCAGCAGAAGGGTTCTTCAGTCTCAGATCGGGTCTGAAGCAACAATTCTGATGAGCTGGATCCAGCAGCCGACTGATATAGCCCTAATTGGCTCATCAGTTTCAGCTGTGGAGCTAAGCTCCGCCAATTCAATTGGCATTTCATTGGCTCGGTTTCTTATCTTCAGAAGTGATTGGTCATCTAAAGTACTCCCAAAAGTCTGTTTATACAGACACATGTAGAAGTTCCCTTATGAAGGGGAAGGGTAGGAATAATTTTGGACAAGCCACTTTAATATGGCCACAATTTTTTTTCGTCTCATTAAACCTGTCATATTTGGTAAAAAAATATTTGGTAAATAAATTAGAGTTTGCCAGAAGCATGAATACTTTCAGGCTTTACTGGGCTTATCTATATATAAACTCTGGCAGCTTATTACTAATTATTTACCATAAATACCATATTTTATATGATAAACTTAGACTATAAATTGTGTCAAGCTAATAAATATGTCAATAAAAATCTACATAAAACATTGTCTGAGCAGAGATCAACATCTCATTGTGCAATCTGAAATTATAAATAACAGAAAACATTAGCTACGGCCAACTGTTAATTATTTTTAATTATTTAAAAACATACCAGCCCTAAACTTTTGAAAATCATACTTAATTTATTTGATTGATACCTTGAATTCTTAAATCACGCTTGCAGTGAACTATCATGAATCATTTGGAAAACAGTTGTCCTTTCATGTCTCATGGATATTAGTGAGAATGAGTCATAGAAAAAGTCATCTAGGAAACAACTTTGATTGACACTTCTTTCTTTTTATCTTAACCAAGCCTGTGGAGAACACAGTATTTTCCAATCTCCTGAGAGCAATGACTTTTGTTCTGACAGTTAATATATTAAGATGTCTCTCAGCAGGCTTCAGAAGATGTCATCTGCCCAAGGAGAACACAGAGAACATCTGACCATCTGACCATCAGCATGCAAAAAGAAGAAGAAAAAAACGAATTGGTGTGAGAACTTTGATCATAAATAGGTTGACAGATTGGCTGATGAATTAGGTGAGTCTAAGAGCTGTGGCAGGAGGCTTTGTGTGAGGATAGAGAAAGATAATGAAGCAAATCATATCATTTCCTGTGTCATGTTTAATACATGGGCATAGTATTTTGTAGTTGTAAGCAGAAAATCTCGCTTTCATAAAGCTATTATGAAACAAGAGAACATAAATAAAAGAGAGAGTGAAGGAGGCGTGTGCATGAAAAGGCGGAGGCAAGTTAATGAAAAAGAAAAGGAGGAGGTGAAAGCAAGGCACACAGAGTTTCTGTGAGACAATTTACTAACCACAAGTTGCTCAATCATTGTGCCCTGTTTGACAAGAGTATGCATTAAATTTAAGATTTGGGTCAGTGAGCTTGCATTTTAGATGGTGGATCAATTGAGTTATGAGCTTTGCTGTCATTCCAATTCAAATTTGCACACCAACACATCACCTGGAACTGCTCAAATGCATCTAACCGAGGACTGTAATCTTCTCCTGCTGGATCGGTGAGCCAGATGAACAACCCTACACCCCTTCTCTTCTACAAAACCAAGGTAGGTTTATAGCCACACGTGTGGTCCTTCTAAAGGCTGAAAACACATCTCTTGTTGATTTGATTCTAAATAAGAGCGCTTTATGATGTTATGGTTTTCTGATGTACAAGTCCTTTTATTTAAGACTATTCTGAAGTGAGGAAGTGGTAGTATAAACAGTTGCAATCAGAATTATTCAACCCCCTTCGAATTTTTTTTTATTTTTTATTTTATATTTCCCAAGTGAGTAAGGAAATTTTCACAGTATGTCTGGTAATATTTTTTTCTTCTGGAGAAAGTATTATTTGATTTATTTTGGCTAGAATAAAAGCAGTTTTTATTTTTTTTAAACTATTTTAAGGTCAAAATTATTAGCCCCTTTAAGATATATATATTTTTGATAGTCTACAGAAAAACCATCGTTATACAACAACTTGCCTAATTACCCTAAACTGCCTAGTTAACCTAATTGACCTAGTTAAGCCTTTAAATGTCACTTTAAGCTGTATAGAAGTGTCTTGAAAAATATCTAGTCAAATATTATTTACTGTCATCATGGCAAAGATAAAATAAATCAGTTATTAGAAATGAATTATTAAAACTATTATGTTTACAAATGTGTTGAAAAAATATTTCTGTTAAACAGAAATTGGGGAAAAATAAACAGGGGGGCTGATAATTCAGGGGGTTAAATAATTCTGATTGCAACTGTAAGCATTTTTATGCTCCAAGACATCCGTTGTGTTTTCTAACATGCTTCTTTTGAGGAAGTGTCCAAAATTTATTGTGAAATTATCACATCAGCTATATGTCTGCTTATGGTGCACAACAGAGATACAGTTTATCTTCAGGTCAACAAAGATAACAACGATAATTTATTAAAATTGACACAACTGGCTTGTTTGCACAAGCATTTGTATAACCAATAACTAATGGGTAATTTTGCTTGTGTATTTATTGGCAAAAAACCCTGTAGATTAATCTTGATCAGAATTAAAGAACAGTTATATTTTAGTGTGTGTTGACCGTTGCCATTGAGACATTTACTACCTGGAATAAACAGAATTCAAAAGAATTTTTCCAAAAGGTAGAGCAGATGTAGATATATCAAAAGCAGCAGAAATGGAAAAAAGAAAAAAGATATATTGACAGTGATAGAAGACCAAAGCAAATGACATACCTGGCAAAAAAATGGAAATTCCTCATTTTGGCTCTCCTGTAATAAACTGAAGATTTCTTGAAAGGTTACACTTTTATGACGGTAGCTAAAAAAAGTGAAACACGACCCAATATATATAATGTTAATGTTATATTATGTTAAGCCGAGCAAGGTTTTTTTTATAGTATTTCCTATGATTTTTTTTTTCTTCTGGAGAAATTCTTGTTTTATTTTGGCTAGAATAAAAACAGTTTTAATTTTTTTTTTTTATCATTTTAATGTCAGCATTATTAGCCACTTTAAGCAATATTTTTTATTGTCTACAGAACAAACCATTATTATTCAGTGACTTGTTTAATTACCCTAATTTGCTTGATTAACTTAGTTATGCCTTGAATATTCTTGTCTTGAAAGTATCTAGTAAAATAATATTTACTGTCATCATGGCAAAGATAAATGATAAAAAATCTTCTTTCTGGTAAACAGAAATTGGGGCAACATATACAGAGGGGCTAATATATACATAAAAATATATTTTTATCCATTTGTCAGTGAATATAGGCAATGTATTTTGGTGCATTTGAACAAAACAGAATTACACAGATATATTTATTAAAATAATATTTTAGTCAGCAAACATATTCAAAAATTGAAAGATAAAACAATTAAATTTAAGCAAAATATTGCCAAAAAATATAAAATAAAAAATTACAACCCACAAAATTTCACCGAAATTTTTCTTTCTTTTTTTTTTTTTGCTTCTCTTGATTCTTCCTCTTCTTTTTTAAAATGTATATTTAATATTTTTCTATAACATATAAATTTGGGTGTACAAGAATTTGGATCGTTATCTAATTATTTTGTTAGATAAGCTCCAGATTTGGCTTCAGTGCTGACTGATCTCACTAGTATGTCTGATAATATTCTTTCTTCTGGAGAAAGTCTTGTTTGTTTTATTTCAGCTAGAATAAAAGCAATTTTTAATTTTTAAAAAACCATTTTAAGGTCAAAATTATTAGCCCCTTTAAGCTAAATTTGTTTTCGATAATCTACAGAACAAACCATGGTTATACAATACTTGCCTAATTACCCTAACCTGCCTAGTTAACCTAATTAACCTAGTTAAGCCTTTAAATGTCACTTTAAGCTGTATAAAAGTGTCTTGAAAAATCTAGTAACATATTATTTACTGTCATCATGGCAAAGATCAAATAAATCAGTTATTAGAAATGAGTTTTAAAAACTATTATGGTTAGAAATGTGTTGAAACAATCTTCTCTCTGTTAAACAGAAATTGGTGAAAAAATAAATAAACAGGGGGGCTAATAATTATGACTTCAACTGAATATGAGACAAAAGTTAATACAGGACATTTTTGCCCTAATATCTTGAACTTTAGTGGAATGTAACTGCCTTCTAAAGGCTCATCATGCAATGTGTAACTAATTTATTAAACTAACACATTAAATTAATAAGCCTACAATTTTTTGATATTTATTGACTCATATTTTATGTCATTGATGTGAAAATTCTAATTATATTATTTAAATAAATTGTATAACCAATGATGAGTGTAGATTTTTTAAAAATTTACCATTATGTTTTATTATAAATACATACATCAATTAATTCATATTACATTACTTATAAAAATACTTTTTATTATTATTGTTATTTTACAAAATCTAAATTTTACATTCAGAATAGATTAAGTGCTGAGAAGGGTGCTTAAATTATAGCTCTCTATTATGAAATCGAAGCATGGCTATGGGAAGCCCCCAGATGATAGAAAAACAAACGTGTGTGTGTGTTTGTCTTTGCGTGTCACTATAGGTGAAGAATGTGTGTGTTCTCATGCTACTGTGTGTTCCCCTCTCCATGATGGACATCCCCGGTCCTTGCAAACATGCCATAACTATGGACCACCTGCTTCAAATAAAACAACTGGTAAGAAGTCCAATCACAATAAAGCTTTACGGCACCTTTTCCTTTCAAATGCAACACTCGTGTCTCCTAACATTTCGCCTCATTTCTTTTTACTGATCAGATAAGTAACCAGCTCCGGACTGGCTGCTCAATCACATATACATTCATTGAGAGAAAACACCTGGTAAGAATCTCTTTAAAACCTTTTGCTTTGCTTCTAAATCAATGTTTAAAAACAGATCTTTGCTTTTTTCCGTAATACAACCGTCTATTCCAAAGTCTTCTGTTTCGAATCTGCCCTTGGAAATACATCAAAGCTGGAGGTGTGTTTTAGATTAGATACTCAGTCCAAAGTGTCATCACTCATAGCTTAGATTTCTGTTGTGGCACCCATGACTTGGTTGAATTCAGAGTGCATTTTTGATTTAAATCTCAAGTAGCTCCATTTTCAAACACTGTAGACATCCTGAATTTCTGAACTTTGGTTTATAGGCTCCCAAATCCAAAACATATAGTCAGTGGTACAATCACACAGAAGATGATTCACAAAGTGCGTCATCCTTTCAGTAACTGAAACCAGCTACGAAGCCAACACTAACGGCTTGATCTCTTCTGAAAGGATAAGCTCATACTTTGTTCTCCAACCTGTTTCTTACCCCTTCTCATTTGGTGTCTTTCAGAGTGTGGTGTGTTATGTGAAGGCTGCTTTGCCAAGAGTGCTTGAACTGGTAAACGTCCACTTCAGATACGTGCGGGGCTCAGGAAGTGCGCAATCAGTGGTTTCCTTACAGAACCTCATTCTCAACATCTACTCCCAACACTGCGTACCTTCACTAAACGAGGAACTGGAGGTGTGTGCAATCTCACCTATGTTGATCTCAGTGTTTTGGATTTGGTTTTGGAGTTTAGACAATTTACTCGATATATACTCATCCTCAAGCAGTGGTGGAAAGAGTACAAAAAAATCATACTCAAGTAAAAGTACCATTACTTGCCCAAAACTGTAGTACAAGTAGACTAAAAGTGTCTGTTGTGAAAATTACTCAACGCATGAGTAAAAAGTAGTCCCTACAAAAGTACTCAAGAGTAGTGAGTATTGAGTATTACGCTGTGAAAAACGGATGGGTTTACATGCAATTTATGCATGTGTGTGTTTTTAAACGTAACATTCTGTAGTGCATTAAGTTATTGTTAAAGACTATTTAGTGAACATATCACAGTAAACATCTGCATTCTTCTCATCAGTGACATGCAGTCTCTGGGTCATTGTGTGTAAAGATTTTGGACGACTTCTTGGATACTTTTAATGCTTTCAAATGGTTTGCTGCATTTATAAAGAAAAAAACTACCTAAATACTGTAATTTGAGTATTTGTAATTAATTACTTTTCACCATTGTCCTCAAGCAATTATAAACACAAGGGAAAATATTTTGAAGAAAGCTGAAAAACTGTAACCTTTGACTTCCATAGCAGGAAAACAAATACTATGGAAGTCAATGACTACAGCTTGCCAGCTTTCTTCAAAGTATCTTCTTTTGTGTTCAGCAGAAAAAAGAACGTCAAACAGGTTAGAAACAAGTAAAGGCAGAGTAAAAAATGATAGAATTTGCTATTTTCTTCTGTGAACTGTCCCTTTAAGGCATTTTATTGGCATTGAGTATACTATGAAGAGCTAGGGATGCACCAATTGCACAGATAAGCAAATAGCTAGGACCAGACAGAATCTCTGGACATTTTTTGCTATTTCTGCTGAAAATTTTGAATGCTTTTAGGAGTATCATACCTAAAAACTTAATATATGAAATAAAAAATAATACATTTTTAACTTTTATTTAATATTTACAATGCTAATCCAATTGGATCTACTTATTTGGTAAACAAAGCATGTCTCTCATATAATATATGTACCAAAAGACAGAAAATATTACTTCACAAGCTGTAAAATGTAACTGAATAAATATAAATTTACACACATTTACTCAAGTAAATACATAGACTCAGTGATGGGCTAAAAATCTGCAGAAATCTGCTGATTTCTGCATGAGCAGATTCCTTGTGAGCCTATAACTAATTAGTTTTGGTGGATGAATAGACTCGTTATCAGTCATTTCCACTTAGCGGTAAGGTTTGATACAATAGAAATTTGTTCTTAAATATTTTCCTTAATAACTTAATAAATGAGAGTACTTAAAATACACTTGTCATCTTTCTTATATAAGAAAGAGATACACAGTAGGTGCACTAATTGTTAAACAGTTTATACATTTTACTAATATGGACAAGAATATGATATTAAACTAAATGCAGGACATGATAGTTACAATTCCCCCTTGGTGAGAATTACTATATTAAAATAATTATAAGATTAATTAAAATTTGTTTTTGGATATTCCGTGTGCGCTGTTGAGGATGTTTTCATCCACTCTGGGCTGATTTTTAGTCTTAATTTGGCCATAACATTCTGTGTTTCACCTACTAAAATGCTAAGGATAATTTTTTTTTTTCGCATGAATCTGTTAAACCACAGTCCTGATCAAATTCCTTAAAAAATTTACAGGATTTTAACTCTTAAATTGCCAAATTCATAAATGATGTCACTGATTTGGTGAAAAACACACACAAAATGGCGTATTTTAAATATAAAAATATCAAAGTCTTGGTCATGTGAAACAACATTGATTTGATGCATTGTTTTTGATTGATAAATTTTTTTTTCTCCCTAATTTACTGTTGGTGACATTTATAACAATAATTTTGATTGCAAAACCATGACAGCATATGATCATGCATTTTTGATTGTTGGCTTTCCCTATTGGGAAGAGGTAAAATTATAAGTTAGCAGTTGGCAAAAAACAAGCTTAGTTTTGGGATATTTTATGGAGTATAACAGCAAATTAAGGTGTGTGTATGTTTGTCTGCAAATGTGTGAGAGTGACCTTTATGCACTTACCTTGATGTGTATGAGAAAATCAAAATATGCATCTCAGCTCTCAGAACTACACGAAGTAAACAAAAACAAAGATTGTGTATTTATGCACCATGTAATAATGGAAGTCAATGGGGCAAAAACCAACACGAAATTAGGGAGAAAAAAAATGAAAATCTAACAATGCATCAAAGCCAATGTTGTTACTAATCATCCACATGTCCAAGACTGTGATAAAAGGTTAAAAAATACAGTCCACAGTTACTTTTTATTTTGAAAATACCTAATTTTGTATGGGTTTTTTTTCTTTTCACCAAATTAGTGACATTATGTGAACTTGGCAATTGAAAAGTTAAAATCCTGTATTAAAAAAAACATTTAGTAGTTTTGATCAGAACTGAGGTTGATTAAAAGTTCTGCAAAAACAATTTAAAAAATATTTATCTGATGCATTTTTACAGCAGTTTAATTCCTAACATTACAAAAGGGTAGTACATTTAAACTGTGCACAAGGGATTATGGATATGATTCTTTTGCATATAAACTTCTTTTAGATGTCTGGCATCATATATCCAATCATTCTATCATATAATTTCCATATAATTAAAATCTCTTTTCTAACAGAAAAGTGTCAACAAAAAGTGCTTCCATTGGACCTTGTAACATAAAGTCCTATCAAGACTGAATGAGCAGGCAAATTGGTTTCATGGAGACCCCTTAACATCCAAAGAACATTCAAAATGTTCTTAATAATGGGTTATTTACATTTTAAAATGTTCTTAACACGTAGGGGGGAAAAAACATCTTGAAACTCAACAATTTGCTTGAAAATGACTGTGAAAATCTCCACCTCACTCTAAACGGTTACCTAAGAATGTTCAGGTTCGTAGTAAGAGAAGCTTCAAAGCCAACATTTTAACTGACATGGCAGGTTTGCTTGATTGAAGGTAACATTTCAAAAGCAGGAGTCTGGAGTTGATTGTGTTCTCCGAGTGATATTGAATGTATATGAAAGGCTAAAACTGATCCACTCTTTTATGAAATGTATTCAAAAACATCACTCAAGCATTTTGGCCTATATCTGTGATCATATCAGTGCTCTTCATATGTTCTTCTCATGAGAGCTACAGATCTCCAGTAAACCCACTGGATTTGCTGTTCCTTATTTTGCTAGTTGGGTATTCATAATTGGTTCACTTACCAGCTTGTCATATCTGTAGACATGTTCAGTTATTTTGGAAAAAAAACTTAAAATTTTAAATTCAGTTTGGCATTTTTTTTTGTCTGGCAGCTGGTATATCATATATCTGCCTGTGCGTGAGAATTCTTAAGAACATGAAGTGCAAAAAAGTCACACTGCTAGGTAGTAATGTTAGGCCATAATTTCCATAATTTCCTCTTTTTTTATACCCAGTAAAGAGCAAATCAATTCAAAATCAAATCATTTTTATTGTCACATCAGCAGCAGCACGTGTGCTGTGATGAGTGAAAAACTTAGGTGCTGGCTCCAGACAGTGCAAAATACAGACAGTGCAAATACAATGACAGTGCAAAATACAGCCATGCAAAATTCAACAACGTACAACAGCATACTTCTAAAAAAACAGGACAATGTAAAATTGGCAGTGTTGACAGCAATATGTACAATGAATAGGTGTGCACATAGTTGTAGGCAGTATTGTTTTTAAGCATTTTCTTTTACTGATTTATTGAAATATTTACTCTTATTTACCATGTTTCCAACTGAAACTACATGCTTAACAGTGTAGCAGAGCCTTGTCTTTCAGCACCCATTTCATCAAAACATAGGCTCTCATAACATGAAGCAAAGCTTGTAGATTATGGAATCTATTCAGACTTCACTTAAGGAAATGCATATATCTGGCAATAGCACTGAACAGATCATTTGTCTTTCTTGGTTTAACTTACATATGTTCCTATGAATATATTTCATAGGGATTCCCATTTCAGTTTAAAGAAGAATCATGCAAAAGCTAAATCTGCTATGTTCTTGACAGCATGTAAAAATTAGCTCACAAATCAATCGATCGATCAATCAATCAATCAATCAATAAATCAATAAATCAATCAATCAATCAATCAATCAATCAATCAATCAATCAATCAATCAATCAATCAATCAATCAATTAATGTACCCATACGGCAAATAACAAAATAATGTTTTATATAATTTATCAAATCATATTACGTACTGAACCTTTTATGTCTTTTTGCTTTCATGGCTAATAATTGAATACTGGTCAGATGATGCCACTGATAAATTTGTCCATTACACTGATAGATTTGTCCTTTACAACAAACATGAGCTCTTTTAGTAATCTCAAATTTATTCACACAGATATTTTAATGTGATTCACAAATTAGTTTGAAGAACCAACAAAACCATAGGTCTGTTATCTTATTTAAAAGATCTAGATCTGTCAAGTCATCTCAGATTCAGTGCTTGACATTAAGCATTCTCATGTGATTGAAGTAAATTTGCAATTTTCTTTGTTCAAGTATAAAGTTACTTGCAGAGAGCGAGAGAGAGAGAGAGAGAGAGAGAGAGAGAGAGAGAGAGAGAGAGAGAGAGAGAGAGAGAAATTATGACCAGACAATTCAAACATTGTTCTTCTTCTCATAGCGTTTTAAGTGATCTTGCTTCATGTTTAGTGTCCATGTTCAACATCATCATTTTGGTCCAATCCCAATTCTACCCCTTAACCCTTCCCCTTAGTCCTTCCCCGTGTTTTGCGCGTTCACATGAAGGGGTAGGGGTGTCCCAATTCTTTTTCGCTTGAAGGCGTAGGGCTAAGGGAAAGGTCTAGATACCCCTCGAAACAAAGATTTTTTTCAGGACCACACTCAAAACCAAGGGGTAAGAACATCTCCCAGAATACACCATCTACAATGGCAGCATGGCTGCACACGGAGGTAAAGAAATGCACAAATTAGTATTTTTTGTCTGTAATGCGAATTTTTACAACAAACAAACATTTGTTTCAATATATTCATAACCGCGTTTGTGTTTTATTGTCATGCTTTAAAAAAAAAACGCTAAATGAAAATTTGCTATCTATAATCCCTAATAATAACTAAATTGAATACCCTGTCAGAAAAAGTATAGTGGCTGGGAATGACCTTTTTACAGTGTCTGGTAAATGTTAATGTTTTTGGGTGTAAATGAACAGTACAGTTACAAGTTTATTACGACATTTTATTGTTATTATAACATGATATATGCCTTCTGTGATTTCCTCAAGATAAATACCAAAAAATAATATAACTGGAATAACTACAGCAGTCGCGATGGTCTGATCTCATATGTGGCAAGAGATCGCGATGACGTGTGCAGGTGTTGTAGTGCTGTCCCATTTCTTAGGGGTAAATTTTGAAATTTTTCTCCTTCACACTCTGTTTCAATAGCCAAGAGGAAGGGGTACAAAAATAAAGTTGGGATTGGGCTATACTGCCAAATTTCAATTGTCCAATTCTCTCATAGTGTCAGAATTCTTCAAATATTGCTTTGGTGGGGTGCTTTTTGTCATGACGTTTTAAAGATACCCAATTAGCCATTTTTATTCGCAAGTGTCTTTCCTTTAATGGCATTTTCCCTCATTCTCACCAGCAGAACAGCTTTCCGTGATGTTTTAAATGCTCCACAGCATATTCTTAGAGGTTTTTTTTATTCACGTCCAAAGCTCAATTGCAATACAAGTCCACGAGTCTGCAAGAGTCTGCAGTCTGCAAGTTTGTCTGAAAGCAAGTCTAAAAAAAGTCGTAGCTCGTAGCATTTGCATCACTTTTGCACAGGCTGTGCTCAGGAAGCAAAAGGTTTAATGTCCCCCATATCTGGGTTGTTATAGTTTTCAATGAAACGACAATTCTAAAAAGCAAAGAATATCTTTTCAGTTATTAATATCACTGTTAATTTGGAACTAGATTACATAAATGAAGGTCATGTGACCAGGAATATCAGAGGATCTCAATTCTCAATTCACAGGATGCGTTCTCGTGGTCTTCCGAGTTTGTTCCTTCGAGGTAACTTGGCAAAACAGTCTGTCCATTCTCCTTATTCTTGGTATTGAGAAACAGCCAATAAGTCTAAGGCTGCATTCCACTCCACTTTTAGACATGTACTCGTGAACTTCCCTAAGCATTTCCCCTCAGAGGATTCCCTGCCACCATTTTAAAGTGTACTCCACTTCCTCAAGTGAACGAGGGAAGCATACATGGACATACCCTTGACCCCTGGTTTTGTGATGTCACAACAGTGTAGTTTTCAACTGTTCAAGGTTTTAGGGCATTACATTTACACCCATTCAGATGGTTTTCCAGTAGTGGACACTTGTGTAATGTAATCAATGATGTAAATCAGAATCAATGAGACAAAGGCAAGTTAGTGATTGAAGGGCATTAAAACTCTGACTAGAATTTAACCTAAATCAGGGGTGTCAAACCTTGCTCTTGGAGATCTACCTTCCTACAGATTTGGTCAACACACCTGTCTGTAATTATCAAGTGCTCCTTCAGATCCTAATTATCTGGTTGTAGCTGAACTTAAATTGCTTTAAACTGGATTGTAAATCCACACTAAAGTCTTAGTAACTGCTAACTATTTTGTAAGTAAATTTACCTATTCAGTTCCAGCACATGTTTATAGGCAGAACCTAGTTAGTGGGTGGTAAGTAATGCATAGTCACACTGAATTCAATAGTCAATCAGAAGCCTTCAAATTGTTAAATGGGAGAATTGCTTGAAATGCATATGAACTGAACATGAAGTTATCAAAATAAAAACATTAAACCTTCAAGTGTTTTAATAGCCGACACGTGGAAGAGAAAAGGAAAAGGAAGAGATATTCTGTAATGAAGGTATTTTTATGTTGCTTAATTATGCATTTTAAAGGTCATATTTTGGTTTTGAGGGTCACCAATAACAGGCTGATATGCATGCAAGGTCAAAAACACTTTCATTGTCTTATAATATGCATTTATCTTTACTTAATTATCCCAACGACTCCCATTTGATTTGTTTAGCGATTCATTTGTTCCCAACCCCCTCCTTTGCATGAGGCTGATTGGTCCGATGACCCAGTCTGTTGTGATTGGTCGACTGGGTTCAGTGCAAGACAGAGAGTAGAGAGTAAATGTGTGAGCCCAAGCAATGCAGTTAAACACTAGCATGTTACTCTCTTCTTAAACTTCTTAAACGCTAAGTAATAACAATGACACACATTCAGTATTATTCCACACAGGGGCAAAAGTTGAACTATTTTGAAAATTGACTGCACCGTGCATGTGACAAACAGCTTATGGGGCTTATAGCAAAGGCAAATAGAAGAGTATTGTGAGTTCAGAAATAAACTTTAAATTGGTAAAGGAAGAAGCATACGCCATGTTTACAACATGGTTTTGGATTTGGATCATTTCACAGTCCCAAATAAAACCAAACAACAACAAAAAAATAAACATAAAATAAACAATAATAATTTAATAAATAAAACAGAACATCTCAAACTGCCATCTGTGGTGTTTCCATTGCTTATTGCATTTATACTGTCTTCTTTGTTGGTCATAACGCCCATAACATGTGCTTTCGTGTTTTAAAATTGTGAAATTTCCATAGGCAATGATCTTAATACATTTAGTCCTGTCTTGGAATGCATCTGGTTGTAGAAACCAATGCGTCCCACCTGAAGCAGTTTGAGAGATTGGACTAATTTCAGAGTCCATTTACCCCTGGCAATTTCATAATTGGATTGTTATTTTATCATACAAAAATGACAGAAAGAAAGAAAGAAAGAAAGAAAGAAAGAAAGAAAGAAAAGAACAAACTGAGTTGAAAACAAAATTCTTGATTTTCTTTTGGGACAACTTAACTGTTATATGTTGGATGTACTTAAATTTGTAAAAACTAATAAGTTAAATTGATTCTTATCTTGTCTCAACACAAATCTATTTTGTTAAAACCAAGCATTTTTGTTTACACTGAAGAAAGAAAGACTCAAAAAATTATGTTTGCTGTTCAAATAACACTCAAAAAATATGTTTGCTGCTTGTTCAAACTACTTATTTTAAATGAGCTGAATAAACACAATTCTTGAGTTCATTGTGGTACAACTTAATTGTTTAATGTTGGATGTACTTAAATTTTAACTAATAATTTAACTTGATTCTCATCTTGTCTCAACACAAATCGATTGTGTGGAACCCAGAGTTTTTTACAGTGACGAAAGAAAGAAAGAAAGACTCAAAAAAGTGATGTTTGCTGTTCAAACAACGCTCAAAAAAATGTCTGCTGCTTGTTCAAACTGAAAACACAATTCTTGATTTTCTTTAGGGACAACTTAATTGTTTTATGTTGGATGTACTTAAATTTGTGAAAGCTATTAAGTTAACTTAATATCCTCATCTTGTCCCAACACAAAACCATTGTGTGAAACCCAGCATTTTTTACAGGAAAGAAAGAAAGAAAGAAAGAAAGAAAGAAAGAAAGAAAGAAAGAAAGAAAGAAAGAAAGAAAGAAAGAAATGAAAATGGTTGTTTTAGAATTGAGGTTGAGTAGATGGTGACAGTTTTGAGTGAGCCTAAAAAATGTTGCACAGAGTTGAATCCAATGTCTCAGTATTTTTACTTTTTGTTTTTAATCTTGCTCTTGGCAGGAAGACCCTGTAGCGTTCGAGACGCAATACAAAGAGTCTCCTGTCCAGGCACTTCAAAGAGTCGAGGAGGTTCTGTCTCTTTACTTACACCTCATAACGTCCATCAACACCCCTGTTAACTGGACCTGCGAGCAAGAGTACAGCAGCAGTGACCCCCCGACTGTAACTCAACTAACCACTAGCACAGGTGAAACCACACACACACACACACACACTCACACACACACACACACACACACACACACACACACACGCACACACACACACACACACACACACACACACACACTCACACACAAACAAATACGGCAAAAAAAAAAGAAAAAGGTACACTAGTAGGGATGTAGGCAAGATTTGGATGATTTTCAAAGAAACACGCACATGCACACACACACTCACACACACATGCCTCAAGCAATGATTAAAGCCACATGTTTGTCCTTTGAAAGAGGCTGCGGTAGGATTATTCGGGCAAGATCCTCAGGGGTCCTCCGGCGCTGATTTCTACAGGCTGGGCTTCATTGTGGTCACCATCTGTGGAGGATTTCTTGTTCTTCTCACTGCCTACTGCCTCCTAGAGAGAAAGGTATGCCATTCCTCCTATAAACGTAGACATAAACGTCATGTGAGAATTTCTCTTTGTGTCCAGAACATTTCATGTACACAATATGCGTTTTCATTTGGTGAAACGAGCAATGACCATGCATATCACATGGATTTGATCACTTTTATATGCAAAAAGCTGTACGTTGTGGTGCCTTTCTTGATATATTTTGATGACAGGTAATGACAAACCTTTTTCTGAGTCATTTCAAAGAGTTGGCAAGATTTTCTGTGCATTACAAAGAAAGACCTCCAGCCAGCACAATGAGCTTCACTTCAATCTGCTTTTGATTTGTGATGGTGTGTATGTCTAACACTGAGTGTTTACAGCACTCTTGGTTATTATAGAAATTGGGTTGTACTATTAACATAAGATAAAATGGGAAAACATACTCATGATATAAAGGTTTTTTTTTTATAAATTAAAGCCAAATTTTAATAATAAGTTCTTCAAGGTCAGCTAAAATATCTTGAAACATAGCTTTATTTAATGTGTTGATGAAATGTAACTGATACAGTAAGACATGGCTGGACATCTTGAGCAGCGCAATATAAAACAAAAAGAGAAAAGTGCAGTTACCACATAATTTTACCTACTTTTACCAAATCTTCTGTGAAACTGTGCTTCAACGGATTCAAACACGAATGCTCAACAATTCTAATCTTCACTACAACTGTTGCAGTGAGCTAGCAGGCAAACTGATCATGGCAGAAATGTTTTCCATATAGACATAGATAGATGAGGCAAATGTATTCTATTTTAAAGTGGCATAGATTTATTTTATTCAATAAGTAAATTGTTCATTGATATCCATATTGTTGGTATGTGAGTTTGCCAAGTTAAAAAACTATTTTATATGCTCATTTATTACCTAAGAAATTACCTCTAGAACTGGGGTGTCGAATTTCCGGGAAGGCTGCAGCCCTGCAGAGTTTAGCTTTAATTAAACACACCTGAACCTTCAGGCTTGTTTGATACCTACAGATAAGTGTTAAAGCTGGGCTGTAACTACAACCTCAAATTAGAAAAAGTTGAGACTGTATGGAAAATGCAAATAAAATTTAAGTAGTGATTTCTAAGTTTACTTGGTCTTGTATTTCATCGCATACAATACAACAAACATTAAACGTGTTCCTCATTATTTCGTTTTATTTTATTTGCTTTTCAAAATAAACACATATTCCAATGTTGGTTCTTGTAGCACATTTAAAAAAAAGTTGGAACAGTAAAGGATTTACCACTTTGTAATGTTACCACTTTGTAAACCCCTAAAAGACTTTTAGGGACTCAAGTGCTGAAGAGTTTCAGTTGTAATTTCATCCCATTCTTCCTGCAAATAAGTTTTAAGGTGGACAACAGTACTGGGCCTTCTTTAGTACATTTTGTGCTTTAAAATGTGCCACACATTCTCCATTGGACACAGGTCAGGACTGTAGACAGGCCAATCAGGTACCTGTATACTCTTCCTCCGCAGCCTGGACTTTGTAATGTGTGCAGAATGTGGTTTTGCATTGTCTCTGAAAAAAGATGTCTTTAGGGCAGCATATTGTGCTCCAATATTTCTATGTAGTTTTCTCTATGTAAAGTTACCTTTGCCAAGGACACTGACACAACCCTATACCATGACAATGCCACACCCCAGGTTTGATCACGTCGACCTTGTTTATGTTTTCATGTCATGAGCATGCGTGGACATTTGTTTTTGTTTTGGTCTGTCACCATGTGTTCATTATAGCATTCCTCCCTCCCCCTTGTGACCTCATTTTACCATTATCATGATTTGATTCGTCTCACCTGGATTTGGTTACACGCCTTCCCTATTTATTTCCCTCTTGTGTGTTATCCTGTGTCAGATTGTTGTTCATCAGTCCGGCAAGCGTTCTTCTGGGTTGTCTGGGTTGTCTGTCTTGTCTCGTCAAGTCGCTCTGTCACATCCAGTCTTGTCCTGCCTGTCCCTAAAGACTTTTTGTTGTACATTTTGGATATAAAAAAAAAATACAATAAACTGTCTTTAATTTGAACCTGCACTTGTGTCCTTCCAGTCCCATACCTTATGATCTGACCAAATTATGGACGCAGCAGGCTCGGGCACAGTCAGAACCTCAGTCACCCAGCAGGGCGCACTTTTAGGCCAGAATGAGGTCAGACTAACCAACACCACCAGGGAAGGGGAATTTCTGGTCAATCAAGTGACGGAGCTGACCGCACTCGTCCAAGATTTACAGTATGAGGCAACCCAGGGGGGTCCTCCTCATCCTCATCACAAGCCCCTTGTTGCGCTTTGTTTGAAGATTTTCGGCAAGAGCTGGTGAGACTGTTTGACCGATTGGTCCGGGGCCAGGAAACAGCGGACCAGCTGGCACGTCTACGCCAGGCAGGACACTCAGTTACCGAATATGCTATCTCCTTCAAGACCCTGGCGGCATCCTCTGACTCGAACGAGGGCGCAGGCAGGTCTATGTTCCGTGCTGAATTACAGAATAACACACAGGACGAGTTGGCCACCCAGGATCTTCCCCAGGATCTCGATGACCTAATACACATGACCCTACGAGTTGAGGGCATACCTGTCAACCCTCCCGTTTTTTCTGGGATTCTCCAGTATTTTACAGTTCTATCCCCCTGTCATCCCGTAAAGGTATTTTCCCATATTTATCCCATATTTCTTATCTTTCTATGAAGAGCCGACCCTACCTATATGCAACCCATACCGCTGTACCACCAGGGGTCGCCCCTTGCTCTTAAATGTGAATCTGTTCTGTGCTTTCATTTCATTTAGGCATGAAAACACTTTGAAATAAACATAACAACGATGCGATTCATTTCCTTTTCATTACAGGTGCCGTTGCCCCTATGCAATCCTCAAAACAGTCAGTTCATGTAACGATGTATGACTCTCAGCTGATGCGCTCCATAGTGATAAATAAATCACTATCACTGTTTCCCAAGCAGATTCTGTACACACGCGATTTGATGCGAAGCTCAAGTAGACACTGTTTTTTTTTTTTGGCTGCGTGTTTGAACAGACATATACACGTCATCATCATAATAATAATGATAATAATAATAATAATGGCGGTTAATTGCTAATTCATTTGCAGCTTTTTCTAACGTATACTAATTATTAAATCCCTTGTAAATAATTAAAAAAACGTATTACTGACCGTTTCAGCAGTTTATTTACAATGAAACAGCTCCAGATGAACGTATTTAGTGTTTTTTTTTTTTTTGGGGGGGGGGGGGGTATCCCTTATTTTCACATCCCAATGTTGACAGGTATAATTGAGGGATTTCTTCATTGCTGCCGTCAGCGTCTGGCAGTTCGCTTGGCATGGAGAGTGGAAGATGCCCTTCCAGTCTTGGCTGCCGAAGCGTCTGATTTTACCCCCACGGATCCAGAGTCCATGAAAGTAGGGCATCTTTGCCGCACCTCACTGCAGAGACAACAACGCTTCGTCCAGGGACTGTGTCTTTACTGTGGAAAGTCTGGATACTTTGCTGTAGCCTGTCCATTAAAACGCCAAGGCTCACCAGTGAAGAGGGGGATACTGGTGAGCACTACCCCTTTTTTACATTTCTCCTCTCACACTACCCTTCCTGTTTCTATTCAATTTGGTGATTTCTCTAATTCATGTTTCAAGGGCTGAAGGAAATTTTATGGGCGATTCCCTAGCTGCCTTCCTGTCAGGCAGAGGTGGCTGATCTGACTGGGGTTCCAATGGAGTACCGCGGCCTGCGCCAGGTGTTTAACAAGTCCTGCTTCCTTGCCTCCTGACCGACCATGCGATTGTGCCATCATGCTCCTCCCAGGCACTTCTTCGCCTAAGGGACACTTGTTTCCCCTTTCTGGTCTAGAGAGAAAGGCTATGGACAGGTATATTAAAGAATCCCTTAAAGCCGGTCTCATCCAACCCTCCTCGTCTCCTGCAGGTGCTGGGTTCTTCTTTGTCAAGAAGCATCCATGCATCCATGCATTGATTATCGAGGGCTCAATGACATTACCATTAAAAACAGGTACCCCTTACCTCTCATGTTGTCTGCCTTTGAGCTGTTGCAGAGAGCCAAGGTTTTTACCAAACTTGATCACAGAAATGCCTACCACCCTGTCTGCATACATGAGGGGGATGAGTGGAAGACAGCCTTCAACACCCCTACGGGACACTTTGAGAACAGGGTCTTACCATTCGGTCTGACTAAGAAACAGGCTGTCTTTTCCCCATCCTTGCAGATACATATTCAACATGTATGCCAGGTGCTATAATGGTTGCTGGAGAACCAACTTTATGTCAAGGTGGAGAAGTGCATTTTCCATGCCCAGTCGATTCCGTCTCTGGGGTTCATTATTTCAGCAGGAGAGGTCCAGGCAGATCCCTGTAAGATAGGGGCTGTTTCTGAGTGGCTGACACCCAACTCTCGTAAAGCTCTGCATCGGTTCTTGGGGTTTGCAAACCTTTACCGGCGATTCATCAGGAACTTTGGTCAGATTGCTGAACCTTTAACAGCACTCACCTCTCCCTAGGTATGGTTCAAATGGAATAGTGATGCACAGGAGGCCTTTGATAAATTGAAGTCCCGTTTTGTCTCTGCTCGTGTTTTGTCTATTCCAAATCCTGAACAACAATTTATTTTTGAGATGGACACCTCTGTTGTCGGGGTAGGCGCAGATCTATCTCAGTGGTCTTGCCTGGACGGGAAAGTGCATCCTTGTGCCTTCTTTTCCCACCGCTTAAGCCCCTCAGAGCAGAATTACGACATAGGTAACTGAGAATTGTTGGCAGTCAGGATGGCTCTGGGGGAGTGGCGTCACTGGCTAGTAGGGGCAGCCCAACCTTTCCTGGTCTTGACGGATCACAAGATAGACAGATCAGGGATTTTACGAGTCTATCATCAAGATTCCATCCCTAGACCAACGGGCAGTCCGAGCGGGCCAACCAGGATCTAGAACGAGGCAGACAGAGGGAGTGCATACAAATAGTATATACATATACATATATACATATAGTTTATATATGCTACTGCAGCCATGCTGTCTGTGCTAATCAGCACGTGTTTCCATTCCAGTACTAGTGGGAACTGGCGAGGATTGAGAAACAATGCCAACAGTTCCATGCAATTGAAATGCCAACGTAACTGGGGTCTGGTTTAGGAAAATGCAACTATATGCTCATTACACAAACCATACTAGAAGCATCTGTGTGACAGACTGCCTGGACACTTGTTCTAAGGACACTCAACCCATAAATGGCAATGTTTATCCAGGTACTGAAGGTGCATCGACACAGCGGAGTGATTGTCACCTGGTGCACATGCACCTTGCACATGCACCTGCACCATGCACCTTGCACATCTGGGGACCCGATCGTGAAGCCAGCACTGAAGTGGTCTCATATGAACAATCTGAGCAGCGTAATAGTAGATACAGATGTCATATGCACCAGGAGCTTCTGAAAAACACTTCTGTCAGACCACTGTTTTCTTGCCAAACTACATCAGACAGGACAGTACCAACCTGGGGTACTCTTTGGTAAGATGCACTATCATGCAGATCAAGTCCAGCACCATCCTGTGATAAGAGAAGCTCTGCCCAGAGGAGAACTTGCTCTTTTCCCAGTTGTCTCAAAGCCCCAACAGGATGACGTGGCAAAGCATTTGGTCCCTGTGCATATTCAACAGACCTGAAAACTTTAGTAAAAAGCCAATCATCAAAATTATATAAAAAATGCAGATGCCCGCGAGGTGAAGAGGAAGTAGGGCACCTTCTGCAAGCTTCGTCAAGCCCCACGAAGAACGGGACAGCTCGAAGGGGAGGACCTTGAACTGTCAAGTTCAGCCTCCGAATGCATACTGAAGAAATAAACAAGAAATGAAAAAGAGCATATCTACAGCTACAACCAATCCCAAGGATGGATGCATCGGGGGATGTGCTTCAGCATGAGCAATTTGAACTGCATCTTGTGCAGATAATAGTTCTAAATGTTCAAAAAGGATTGGCTATAACCCACCACTCTTGGGTACAATGAAGTATGGGCTGTAAAACCTGTTCTCCATCTTGGCTGGAGAGACCAGTTCGATTGCATCCTTCTCCAGGAGGACTACAATCTCCTCATGTGAGACAGGAGCGGCTGTGGCGTTGACCATCATGTAATACATGGCCATAACTCAGGAGGCTGTATGTCTAATTGAGTTGCATAACGGAGTCTGACCATTTGGACGAGCCACTATGGGCAGTGGGACAGCTCAGGATAGGAAGTGCTCAGCCCGGGAAGCCCGGCATCACAAGGAAGAGCTGAACGTGAGAAATTAGCTCCTACCTTCTTCCTGTGGTGAAATGCACTGAGGTTGCAAGCTGGAAAGCAGCATGTTTCATGCTGGTAGCGCTTGGACTTCACACATGGAGAGAGGAGAAAACCACTCATCCTACCCGCAGCTATAGTTCATTTGCGGGTAGGATCCCCAGCCATCCACCAGAGAAGGAACTGTTCTCTTCTTGTCTGAATGGCATGCCTCAGGTTTACCAGAATTAGCAGTTCTCTGGGGTGCTGGCATCGACTTCCTATGAGGATCTTGACCTGCCCACGAGCCAGTGGAATAAGCTGTGGCTGAGGAGCCAATCTTGGAGCCATAGGAAGGACGCTCTCAGTCAGGAGCAGGAAGCACGGATGGGCCCAGCAGGGTAGCAGTCTTCTGAGCAGACAAGAAGATGACTAACCCCATCATGCTCAGCTGTTCTGTCTTTGCCAAGGACTCCTGGGTAAAGTCCCTGACAGTATCACCAAAAAGGCCTGCCTGGGAAATGGGTGTGCCAACAAAGCGAGCTTTGTTGGTGTGGCACATATCTACCAGGGTAAGCCCAGAGTGGCATTCCTGGACCACTGTGCAGCCATCGTCTTCTCCAGTGCATGGAAGGCCAACTCAGGGGTCGTAAGAGCTACCGTGCAGAGCTCATGCATCAAGCCTGGGGAAAAACTGCCCTCACGCAGCCTGGCCAGCTGTAGGGCTGGTATCATGGTGCAGGGCAGAATTGCCATCTAGTTATAATTTGAAAATCCTTTACTCACCAAGATTAGGCTACATGTTTTTGTGGAGAAACATTATTGAATCCACTGTAGACGGCTTTAGTGCAGTCCTGCGCTCACTGATCATGCGTCCAGCAGCACTGAACCCCCTTTCACTGCTGCTGCTGCTGACTGGGATGCATAGTACTGATCTGGCTATTTTTGCAAGTTTTGGGTACGGTTCTTTGTTCATCTTCCACCTTCCAAGAACGTCCATTTAATTTTTCATGACAGAGGTTTCAATATAGCGAGTGGCCTCGTCATCTTCCCTGTCAGTTTGTACAGTTTCCCACTCCGCAAAAGTTGCTCTTTTTGCCGGAGGAGGGAGTTGGTTCGACTTTGGAGAGCTCTGGGTCTCCAATCTCATATCAAGTGCACCTGCAGCTATGGCTTGCAGAAGAGTGCGGGCATGAGCATGTATGGCATTCCTTTCTGAGTGTTACAACATTCTCAGTTGATAAAATTTTGGCCAGAGGAATGTTGCAAACTTGTGGAGGTCATGTATTATCACTTTCATGCCGTTTACGCACAACAGCTTGCTGAAGGAAGTCCAGGGCACTGGGCTGACAGTGTCTCACACCAGAGACACACACGATTAAGTGTGGCATACTTGTCTCCCTCAAGTTCCCGTTGGGCTTCATAGGATGGCTTCAGAAAGTTTATCAAAAACCCCAGTGTGTCTGGTGCTATTTTTTTTAGTGTGTGCACTCTCCCCTCGTGCCTCCAGCTTTTCATGGAGCTCATACTAAATGGCCTGTATAGAAGTCAGTGTGAGGTATACTTTACTGAACCGAGTGTCTCCCATTTGCAGGAATATTGTTGAAACTTGCGCAGCCAACGCTGACTGTTTAACATACCTGACTAATGATTTAGAAGCAGAAATTGTATCTGTAGCTCCCCTCCAGCAACAAACGAGCAAGAGTCGTTTTTCTACTGACGGGTTTATTTTCATATCAATTCTTCAGTTCTCAACATAGAGGGCAGATCAGAAGACATCAGACATTTACCAGACGTAAAAACTAAAAACATACAACAAATAAATTACAACAGTGCATTTCCATATCAAATTAATCCAAATCATCACATTAAGGTCACAAATAATATAATGATCACATAATCTTAACTAATACAATTTAACTTCATATATCGCATAGCTCATAAACAAAGTTAAATACACACACTAAACAAACCAACAACAACAACAACAACAACATTACACTTTAAATCAAACAAAATCAACAAATCATACAAAAGAAACATACCTCATTGGCTGGTTACAGAAGGGAGAAACTCCAGAAAAGCATAAGCATCGCTTAGCTTGTTGAATGCTAGAAAGTGAATGCATTTGTCTGTCTACTCACAGTGGTGCATCATTTTTATAGTTCCCCCTGCAATCAGCTACGCCTTAATTAGTTCCTAGGTGAAACTGGCATAAGATCTGAAGACACATGACATACGCTACAGTATCTCTTATGTCCGGAGCACCTTTGGCTTTGGTTAACTGTGCGATGTCAAGTCCATGGTGCAGGACAGTATTAATGACATAATCAATGCAATCCATTCGCTGGTATGGCCGCAAAGCTAATTTAATATTTGCCCCCTCATCTGTCATCCATACAATTTTGCTGAGAGGAAGCGTCAAAGCCAAACTTTGTCACCAGTAGTTTTAATATTTCCCGTCTGATAGTTTCTCCCGTCTTTGCCTCTTCCCAAGAGAACATTGTAGTTATCAGGGTTTTATTCACCAGTTCCATATTCTCGCCTATAAAATGGCATGTGATTGTCAAATAACAAATTTTTCGTTAATCCTCTGTGCACATGTCTGTGGTCACGGCGACAGTGCCATCCTTCAACAAAGTCTTAAGTGTCTGTACTAAAGCTTCCCTCTTTTCTTTTGCCATGTCAGTGCACTTCTTCGCAATTGTCACATGGCGGGGAATAACAGAGTTAATGGGAACCCTTCCATACGCAGCCCCAACATTCATTAGTTCTTGCGCCTACTCTTCAAACCCCTCCCCATTTACGATATTAAAAGGTTTAATGTCTTTACAGCAAAAGCTGACACACATCTCCAGCATACCTCTCCAGGTGGTGGTGCCCACCTCCTGGGGAATAGTCTCATAGCCGCTGGCCGTCTTGCCATCAAGGAAGCTGAGGGTAGAAGTGCACAAAGATTGGTGGGAGAAAAGCACTTTCCATACCTCTGTAAGCTCACTTTGTAACCCCAGAAAGAAGGGAATCGAGGTTGGGAGGATTTTACTTCTCCTATTAGCCCCCACGTTGCACCTCTCTAGTTAGTCTGGCAGCTGGACCGTAGGTGATGCCACCTCCGGGCAAACTGCTTAAGCGGCCCAGGAAGGTACAGCCAACAACTTCAGATCAACTGAACATGACAGCCCACCCTCCGATGCCACCATAGTAATTTGATCTCAGAAGCACGGCCATCCCAGAGGACCAGCCACCACAAACACTCTAAGCTTGGAAAAGGCATGCTGTGGAGGAGTGGAGGGTCTGCAGGCCGAGAGATACCCAGTGAAATGCCCAAGGATAGAGAATACCCCAGCTCAACTGCTGCTGTCTGTATCATCACCCGCACAGGTGCTGGCTATATACTCAGCTGATTATAATCAGTCGCACCTGTTAATAGCTGCGCTTTGCCAATTCATAGGCATTTATTGGCCTGTTTTCTTACTCTTCATTGTGATTGGTCATCTGGCGATTCCCCAGTGTATCAAGGACACTATGTTAAAGTTTCCGATCTGAAGGGGAACAGCTTAAATGTTGATACAGTCCACCAATTTATACAAATATCAAAAACACCATTCAAATAAAATGTTATGGTCTACTAATGCTTTAATAATAGTCTTTGCAAGTGTATTATAGTCAAGTCTACCATCAAAAAATCCCTTTCACTGTGACTGATTGATTAGTGAATGAATAATGTTTTTAGCAATTAATTGAGCTGTCTTGGCTGAATGTGTACCAGATGCAATTGGCCCTGGCAACTCAGACTTAAATATCAGTCAAGCAAAAAGCTGCTGATGAAAACAAGTCCCACAGCTTGAAGCTACTATCACCTTACTAAAATTCTCTGTAGATTTCATCTGTACAGGGTTTGCACCACAGGAAGGACTGAATTCTGCCTTAAAAGATTATTATCTTCCTCTTCATCTTTTGCCACTGTTGAATTGATCCACTGTGAAAAAGATGTGTGTTTACTTGGAATGAATGTGCACTTTTAGTGTACTTAAATAATACTAAAAACATATTAATAAATAACAAATGGAATAACATAAACAGCAAAAGTTTGCGTTGAACCACTCACTTCAGTAAATATAAATAACCATACTGTGAGCCTTAAACACTATTGTTTCCTTGTTCTCCTGTGAAGTACATGCGAGTTATACAGAGTGTGAAAAACTGGTCAATCAGAACTGTTGTAATGCCCACAGAGCTATTCATTAGCAATCCATCAACATTTGCATGTACTTTGCAAACTCATTTAGACTGCCAAGTAAAAGTGTGTACTTAGTATAAACTGCAGCTACCACTGTAATTTTCTTGAAGTGAAAGAACAGCAGAGGTTAATGTTGTTTATGCAGAGGTTGATAATAATTCCTGGCTGTGTTTTCATTTAAATTATTCAATTCAATTCACCTTTATTTATATAGCGCTTTTACAATGTAGATTGTGTCAAAGCAGCTTCACATAGAAGATTATAGTACAAAATACAATGCATTAAATTTATGACAGCTGTCAACTAAGCAAAATTCCTGAAGAGAAACACAAAACTACAACTGACTCCAGTCACAGCCTAAGATGAAACTGAAATAAAAAAAAATACATTAAATCTTTCAAAGTCTCAGCAGAGGATCATTAAGGGTACGATATGTAAGATTGAAACTCAGTTGTTAAACCTGTATTGCAGTTCAAATTCAAAACCCCATCTAATTTACCCATCCCCTCCTCCAACGACTCTGATGACACCAGCAGGAGCCATGCCTGAACAACATGTGATGGCACACAATAAAAATAATGCATGTTAAATCAAGTTTTTATCCAAACCATCACCTGAAATGTCTGTTTTAGAAACCATTTCTGTCTCTCATGGCAGAACAACAGAATAAACTCCTGACAATGATCACCTCAGGTACTGATGATTGCATTATTCAGTGTTAAATGCTACCAATGTGAGTTTGAATATAATTTTATGTGATATAATTTATTGCCATTCTGAAATCAGATAGTTTTCCTCAGATCTTGAAAATAAAATAAATATCTATTAGAAAACGAACATTAGAACGGACTCCACAAAAAAACAAATGTCACTCAGCATGTAGCCTACTTTCATTAATGTTTAAGAGGTTTAATATGTATTAATTAGACTCTCAACCTTACCATTTTATTGGAGTGCAGTGCACTCTACTTCTGAATAGCTTTTGAATGGCTCTGAAATTTAAAAGTTTATTTCGTGTTGCGTCTGGTTGAGCTGGACAAATTGACTTGAATGGAATCTTTGTTTTGTTTTGTTTTGTTTTGTTTTGTTTTGTTTTGTTTTGTTTTGTTTTGTTTTGTTTTGTTTTGTTTTGTTTTGTTTTGTTTTGTTTTGTTTTGTTGGGACATGGATTTACAATGTAAGCTGCTCAGCTAATGTTTACATTTGTAATATTTACTTTAATTGCTAATTAAAAACCACTTAATGTGGATTTCTTAGACTCAGAATCTGAGCCTCAGTTTAGAAGCTGCTGCTGTCCTACGGAGGTTGCATTTCAGATGTGGCCACATACGTTAAGGCAGCCTTCATGACTGAAGTTAAATACCGGACTGCTGAAATGTAACTGGGTAAACCAACATAAGCTCATTCTGAAAACATAGCCCTATATGCATATTTGTAGATCGTAAATAATGTAGCCAGAGCTACGTATGGCTGCATTTCATCTTTAAAACGAATGCTATGGGGCGGTGTGACGCCGTTCCTTTTCTATTTTCTTGCTTACCAGCTGACCACTTACCTTCATAAGGCTTTTCCGCTGTTACTGCTTTGTCCAGTAGCTCGACACGTACGTTGGTGGACTTGAGCACCACAACAAGGTCAGTTGTCAGTCAGTTGGTTAGTCAGTAAATCAGTCAGTGGACAGCAGCCTCTGGTGGATTTACACAAGAAGAGCAGGCATAAATGGCACTCGAAAGAGAAATTTGAGATCTGAAAAAGCATACACAGCGCCCTCTGATGGATTCACTAAAGCAAAAACTGCCAAATAATGTAGCTCTTGGGACGCAGGGCTTAAAGTATTCTGCCACCGTGCCGGATCTTCGTTGCGCGGCCTTGAGGAAAAAATATATATATATATTTTAGAGGCTGCTCGTGCGGTTTAATTAGGGATAATAATTAGGGATAATAATAATATTATCAAAATAATCAATTAACCATTAACTGAAAAGGTGCGTTTGTAACCGATTAATGGTATCAGTTAAACGAAAATATTATTTTATATATTTTTAAAGTTTGGCTGCATAAGGGACCGATCACAGCGAACACGCTTTTTCCATTGAGAGGGGCATCTGTTGAATGGTTTTCTAACGGCCGCCAGTGTTTTACACACTGCTTATGCATTCTGAGCGCCTCACATTTTGCCATTGCGCGCTGTGTGGTCGAGGGAAAAAAGCGCGTTAAGTCAGTCACGTCTTTTTCATTCTTCAATCAAATGAAAGTACTGCAGGGTTTCTGTTGAGGTGACAGCAGGGTTTGTGTCATCAAGGCGACTACAGCGAGCTTTTCTTAATTTTTGTATAATGATAACTCCACACCAAACTGAGGCTTTAATTTTACAGCTTATAAAACATGTATGCAAATTAATGTAATATCAGATTTAAACAACAAAATTGTTATACAATTGTGAGTCGGAGGAAGTCATAATAATAAGACATAATCTTTAATCAAATGACTTTTATTAAAAATGTTGACAGAGGTTTTGTGAAATAATAATAACAGCAGAGCATCAATTAAATGCATATTTCCTATGGAGCGATCGATTTGAGGCAGCCTGATATTTTTATTTGATGGAAGAAAAAACATGATTGGACAAACAGCAGACCCTCAGCCTCCTCCACTGTACCAGCTCCATCTTCTAGTCCAAATGTCTTAAAAAGAAAGAGTTTGCAGGACTTTGCTTACAACCCAGAAAAAATGTGATAATGGCCTTGATTTCACTTCTAATCTTCAGTTTAGCAGTTCAGTTCTTTAGCACTTTGAGCACTTGTTATTTAAGCACTTAAAGCACTTGTTATTGTTTAGAAGAAAACACTTTATTTGACATGGTAATTTTAAATAAATGGTGCAAAGCATAATCATTGAAGAGAGTCTATCTCAGTCTCAGTTTACCAGTTTTAAGCACTTTAAGCTCTTGTTACTTTATTTTTGTTATTATCATCAATATTTGAAGTAAGTCCTTCTGTGCAGTTTCTCTCCAAACCCCATATGGCTCTTTCCATAAATGTATATAGGGGTACATAATCAGAATGAGCCTGGGTTGGGGTAAACTGGCAGTGGGCGGGTTACAGAGACCAAAAACGCAGACATTGTGACAGAACTCACATATTCAAAAAAGGAGAATAACTGGCTTTAGCATTGTTTGTCTGTCATGATTACCAGCGATCTAACCACCAGAGGTCGCTGGTAAACACTCACATTCACATGGACTACATCTTATGAACTACAAATTCAGTCATGCCACACACACACACCTGCTCCAAGTCTCCACTGATTGGACTCCCACAGCTGATGCTGCTTCTGGACTAATCACACACACTATTTAAACAGCACACACAATCACTTCCTTTGCCGAGTCTTGTTAAACTGTATAGTGACATTACAACGCGTTTCCCTTTGTCTTGTTTCTCCGTGTTTTGACCCTAGCCAAGTTTGTCTGTTTGTCCATGTTCACTGCCTGCCTTCCGACCTCTCGCCTGTTATAGTTACTACGATTCTGGATTTGCCTATATTCATCTGTTTGCACCTGGTTGACCCTTGATTGCCTGACTAACGAATAAACCTGCACTTGGAACCTCAGTTGTCTCTGTCACTCCCCGTGTTACAGAAGACTCGGCCTATTATGGATTCAGCAGGACGTCTAGTCAGATTAAGACAAGGTACGAATTCTCTCGAGGACCATATTAATTCTTTTCTGGACATAGCCAATGACACCACACTCCTGGACTGTATACTTATTGATTTCTTTTATCGTGGACTAAATGAACCACTAAAATCCACCCTCATCCGTTATGGTCCTCGGGGATCTTTCCAACAAGCCCTGGATGTGGCTTTACAAGCTATTGGTTCTCCCTTCACCGTAGGCGAGGTGGAAGAGACCCCTAAATTTTTTTTGGGGGGGGGCAATAGAGAGCAAGACCCGCTGGCGACGGGGCTTGCTGCCCAACACATTAGCACCAATATGCTTGCATCACCCATACTCCTGTCTCCAGCTCACAAGATGGCTGCCTCCAGTCCTCCAGCTCACAAGATGGCCGCGTTCAGTTCTCCAGCTCACAATATGGTAAGCACCAGTCTGTCACTTGCTCAGAAGATGGTTTCTTGTTCCAAGTCTGTTCCTGCCATAGTTCCTGTTCCAGTTCCTGAAACACCATCACCTGAGCCACCAGAATGGCCACCACCACCTGAGTTGCCAGAGCTGCTGCCGCCACCAGAGCTGCCAGATCCTCCAGAGCTGCCAGATCCTCCAGAGCTGCCAGATCCTCCAGAGCTGCCAGATCCTCCAGAGCTGCCAGATCCTCCAAAGCTGCCAGATCCTCAGTCATTTCCAGAGCTGCCAGATCCTCAGTCACCACCACAGCTGCCAGAGCCACTGCCGCCGCCTGAGCTTCCTGAATGGCCGCCGCCGCCTGAGCTTCCTGAATGGCCGCCGCCGCCTGAGCTTCCTGAATGGCCGCCGCCTGAGCTTCCTGAATGGCCGCCGCCTGAGCTTCCTGAATGGCCGCCGCCTGAGCTTCCTGAATGGCCGCCGCCTGAGCTTCCTGAATGGCCGCCGCCGCCGCCGCCGCCTGAGCTTCCTGAATGGCCGCCGCCGCCGCCTGAGCTTCCTGAATGGCCGCCGCCGCCGCCTGAGCTTCCTGAATGGCCGCCGCCGCCGCCTGAGCTTCCTGAATGGCCGCCGCCGCCACCGCCTGAGCTTCCTGAATGGCCGACGCCTGAGTTTCCTGAATGGCCACCACCACCGCCGCCCGAGCTTCCTGAATGGCCGCCCGAGCTTCCTGAATGGCCGCCCGAGCTTCCTGAATGGCCGCCCGAGCTTCCTGAATGGCCGCCCGAGCTTCCTGAATGGCCGCCCGAGCTTCCTGAATGGCCGCCCGAGCTTCCTGAATGGCCGCCCGAGCTTCCTGAATGGCCGCCCGAGCTTCCTGAATGGCCGCCCGAGCTTCCTGAATGGCCGCCCGAGCTTCCTGAATGGCCGCCCGAGCTTCCTGAATGGCCGCCCGAGCTTCCTGAATGGCCGCCGCCGCCTGAGCTTCCTGAATGGCCGCCGCCGCCGCCTGAGCTTCCTGAATGGCCGCCGCCGCCGCCTGAGCTTCCTGAATGGCCGCCGCCGCCGCCTGAGCTTCCTGAATGGCCGCCGCCGCCGCCTGAGCTTCCTGAATGGCCGCCGCCGCCGCCTGAGCTTCCTGAATGGCCGCCGCCGCCTCCTGAGCTTCCTGAATGGCCGCCGCCGCCTCCTGAGCTTCCTGAATGGCCGCCGCCGCCTCCTGAGCTTCCTGAATGGCCACCGCCCCCTTCTAAGCTTCCTGAATGGCCGCCGCCGCCTCCTGAGCTTCCTGAATGGCCGCCGCCTCCTGAGCTTCCTGAATGGCCGCCTGAGTTTCCTGAATGGTCGCCACCGCCGCCTGAGCTTTCTGAATGGCCGCCACCGACGCCTGAGCTTCCTGAATGGCCGCCGCCGCCGCCGCCGCCTGAGCTTCCTGAATGGCCGCCGCCGCCTCCTGAGCTTCCTGAATGGCTGCCACCACATGAGCTTCCTGAATGGCGGGCGCCAGATCCCCTTGAGTCCCACGAATGGCCAGAGCAGTCACCTGAGTTCCACGAATGGCTGTCAAGGCCGCAGGACTTCACAGAGCTGCCAAAGCTGTGTGATCCATCAGGTCCATATGACCCGCCGATGCCTGCTGAACCTAAGCCCCCAGACATACTGCAGCTCCACGCCCCAGGCCCACCGCAGCTCCACGCCCCAGGCCCACCGCAGCTCCACGCTCCAGGCCCTCCGCAGCTCCATGCCCCAGGTACACCTCCGCTGCATGGTCCTGGCCCTCCATCCCTCCCCCTGTTCCGCCTCTGCTCGACCTCCCGCCTGATCAGTATTAGGAGTGTCTGGAAGCCACTCCTTAGAGGGGGGGCTCTGTCATGATTACCAGCGATCTAACCACCAGAGGTCGCTGGTAAACACTCACATTCACATGGACTACATCTTATGAACTACAAATTCAGTCATGCCACACACACACACCTGCTCCAAGTCTCCACTGATTGGACTCCCACAGCTGATGCTGCTTCTGGACTAATCACACACACTATTTAAACAGCACACACAATCACTTCCTTTGCCGAGTCTTGTTAAACTGTATAGTGACATTACAACGCGTTTCCCTTTGTCTTGTTTCTCCGTGTTTTGACCCTAGCCAAGTTTGTCTGTTTGTCCATGTTCACTGCCTGCCTTCCGACCTCTCGCCTGTTATAGTTACTACGATTCTGGATTTGCCTATATTCATCTGTTTGCACCTGGTTGACCCTTGATTGCCTGACTAACGAATAAACCTGCACTTGGATCCTAACGTTGTCTGTCATCCACGTGTTACATTGTCAAATAAACATGTATGCTCATTTAGCATGTTTCTTAAATATCTGTAAACATATTATGGTATTTTATGCTTTTGATAAGTAAAAAAAAAATTGATAACAGCATCTTTAAACAGCTTAAGAAACAACGTCATCAACTTCACTTATTACTAACCTTCTTAACTTTATTTCTGTTAATAGAAAATGAACAAGGCTTAGAAAAAGATTTTTTTTGTTTGTTATTCAGTGTTTGTTTTAGTTAGGCTCTCAACTCTTGATTTATAACATTATCATTATATTTTGGCTGCTGTAACTGTTTGCAAAGCACATTTGTTATGGTTCAGAAAACAAATCAGTATATATAATCTTAATCATATTCACACATTATCAGCAATGACTTGGTTTATATAATGTAATGATCTGATTTCCAGGTAATATTCATATACTAAATCAGATTACGCTTAATTGGTAAACTGTTTGACATTGTTGGTCAAAGCAGTATTAGTATAATCAAAAAACTTGAAGAAACAAGAGAACATGCTCAAGAATTGTTGTTAACATCTGCTCAGCAGAAGACATGGACATTAATCTAGCATCAGCATTTAAATCTCAACAACGTTAACAATAAACAAAAAAACTTCATGCTGCAATGCTTTCTGAGGGCACCAATCAAAACTCATCCATGCAGAATATATAAACAGACCATTTTTCCACCCCACACAACCATAAATGTCAGCACAAGACCTAGAACTGAAACTGAGGGCTTAAAAAGTACAGAGTGCAAATAACAGAACAATAAAGAGATATATGTCACCAATTTGAAACCCAACAACAGGCAGTGGACTAAAATAAAGGTTTACATAAACAACAAAAACCTTGACAATAAAACAATGAATCTAAATAAGACAATCTAAATGTCTTGTTAAAAATTAGCAATGGAGTCAGACTGTCAAAGATTTTTATCTTACATTCATCATCAAATTTGTTTTCTTTTTTTAAATATTTCCCAAATTATGTTTAACATAGCAAGGAAAGTTTCACAATATGTCTGATATTAATTGTTTCTTCTGGAGAAAGTCTTATTTGTTCTATTTCGGCTAGAAAAAAAGATGTTTTTAATTTTTTAAAAACAATTTTAAGGTCAATAATATCAGCCCCTTTAAGCTATATATTTTTTTTCGATAGTCTGCAGAACAAACCATCATTATACAATAACTTGCCTAATTACCCAAACCTGCCTAGTTAACCTAATTAACCTAGTTAAGCCTTTAAATGTCACTTTAAGCTGTATAGCAGTGTCTTAAAAATATCTAGTAAAATATTATTCACTGTCATCATGGCAAAGATAAAGTAAATCAGTTATTAGAAATGAGTTTTTAAAACTATTAAGTTTAGAAATGTGTTGAAAAAAATCTTCTCTCTGTTAAACAGAAATTGGGGAAAAAAATAAACAGGGGGGCTAATAATTCAGGGGGGTTAATTATTCTGACTTCAACTGCAAGTATATCCAGTCAGGGAAGGGGGTAGATGGGCAATTGCACCTGAGCTTGGTACAAGGCAACTGTGCCTAGTGTGAGGACACTCTAAGGCAGTGTTTCCCAACCCTGTTCCTGAAGGCACACCAACAGTACACATTTTCAACCTCTCCCTAATCAAACACACCTGAATCAACTTATCATAACATCAGAAGAGACTCCAACACCTGAAGTTAATGGGTCAGAAAAGGGAGACATCCAAAATATGTACTGTTGGTGTGCCTCCAGGAACAGGGTTGGAAAACACTGCTCTAAGGCACTAAATCTACAGATGGGATGACCATGGCACAAGGTCTTCCAGATGGGACAGTGACAACAAACTAAGTGGGACCAGTTTGAAGGCAGCTGGGGGGTGGGCAGAAAGGGGAAAACTAGCTTGTTCTGGTAGTCTCTTCAAGGTTCCTGTCTTGATCATTCTTGCACTGGGACAGACAGTGAGTACGTTTACAAGGACACCAATAATCCAATTTTAATACAATTTAGACAACACTCTGATTAAGAGTCTACCATGTAAACAGCAATTTTTGTTTAATTCAATCCAACTAAAGTTATAATCGAACTAAACAGAAATAAAAATTAAGACATGTGGAGTATGCCGATTTTAGTCGCATTATTGAGATGCAGTACAGACATGTAAACACTGCAATCAAACTATTACCTTCATGTAGGACTTTTCACCACATTTTGGGAGATGATATTCTATACACACACGGCTGTTTGACACCATTCTCTGCAGCTACTGAGTCAGTGAAGGACCACAGACGCCTACATTGCGAAATGTGGAGTTTTTTTCCATACGGCGTGCAAAATAAATGTCCATTAAAACAACACTTCCAGCAGTTCATACTCGCATCCAATATCTTGTTTGTCACGGGGGGCATGCATGAAACGTTCCTGAATGAAAGTGAAAGTGCCAAACCGCAGTTCAATTCGACACTCGAAAACACCCGAAATTACATTACGATGATGACACAATGACATTAATCGAATTATGTGCTATAACTTTTAAAGCGGGATCATGAAAGGAACATTCAAAAGCAACTTATGTAAACACCTTAATCATATTATTGCCTTATTCCGATTAAGGCAAATAATTTGATTACTGATGTCCATGTAAACATAGTCATTATGGCAATCTCTACTTTAATCTTGGTATGGGCTCTAGGTCTGTGGTGGGTGTGGGATGTGGCTCTGTGTCCATAGTGAAGTACTGAGATCTGGTCACTAGCATTAAAGTGTGATGTCAGCAGGTTGAGTGGACCAGAGAGGCTGAATGGTGCTGATGTCTTTGTTCACTTCGCTAAAGGTTGAAGAGTTTAGATGCAAAAACCTCTAAATGCCATCTAAATGAAGTTTGGTGTAAGCTAGCTTCCACTGGCATCAGTTGGGCCAGATTCATCAACCCGCTCCAAAAACGTATTTTCAAAGAGCCATCACTGTCTGTGTGTGTGTGTTCACTATTGAAGAGTTTAGATGCAAAAACCTCTAAATGCCATCAGAAATTTTTCTCTAAAATGAGCATTTTTATCAGGCTCCTGTGTGTATGTTCAGTAATATCACTTTTATGGCAAAGAATAAGTCCTTTTCCTGTTCTTTAAAGTGAAATATCTCAACATTAACAAAGGGGGTTGAGAAAAAAAAAAGAAAAAGAAATTCTATGGAAATTTGAGATGGCACTTAGAGGTTTTTGCATCAGAACTCTTTTATTGTTGTGTGTGTGCTTGGCTGATTTAAACTTCCAAGTAAGGGTCACCATAATTGGCAGCAGGTCACTTCATTTCAAGATTTTTTATTCCTATTGCCCCGTCACATCAACTGCATATGCAGGCAACAATGAAAGTACAGACACCCACACAACAGTTAGACAATGTAGTCTTTTGTTTAGTTCTCAAGAGCAGCTTGTCGAAAGGAAAAAGTGTCAAGATGTGCAACAAACAGATGTTTACCAGGTGTGTGTTATTGGCATGGCTGTTGGTGAAGTACACACTATTATACAATAGTGAGTAATGGTGTGAGTTTCATTTAGGTTTCTTAGAGGAAATGTCTTCTGAGACTTTCATGAAGGAGCAATTTACTACTTACATGCCCATCTGTTGTTTTGGGGATGTTTCTACACACATATACAATAAAATTAGGCATTTATCAAGATCAAATATATGCTGGACTGTTCAATGCAAAGTTGGTTCAAACCTTGAGGCCTACAATTAAATATTTTTTCAGACGAGTGTGAAAAGACCTAATAAAGGAGAGTGAGTAATGAAGTCCCCTAAGGGTGGAGAATGAAAGTTTTTATGACGTCCTTTTTGGACTTCGACACAGCCTTAGATGAAATTAACTAACGCGTTAAATCTCTCAAAATCTCAGCAGAGGATCAATAAACAACTCAGCAGCATCAGCAGCTTCACTTACTACTAACTTGCTAGACTTTATTACTGTCAGAAGTCTTCAAATGTCCCCCATTACATTTATTATGAATGAAATACTTTAGTTGTTTTATTGACAGTACAAGTTTTCAGAATCACTATTGCAGTAAAGCAAGGGGCACTGTTTTAAGAGTTGCTACATCATGTGACAGTTGCTGTGGCAAGGAAACCAAGAAGCAGTTTGTTAATACTGCTGGGTTGTTTAAAAGTTGAGACTTTAAAAGAGACTTGCTGATCTCATTTAGTCAGTGACTTTTAATGTTGTATACTAATGGCACTGTGGTGTTAATTATACTTCAAGGTGTTTTTAAAACCTGACCAATGCACTGCCAGCTTTCAATATGTAGAACCACATGATTTCTACTAACAGCTCAGTGAAATTAACACTGTGATATCATCAATTAAAATCTGAATCAAACTTGCAATAATGCAACAATAACTTTTGTCCTGTACGTTTTGTTGAACACATTGCTTTAACAAACAAAGAGAAGTTAACATGAAACACCCCAATAAAGCAACCACTCTTCACTGCTGTGGTGACTTATTTTCAATAAAACATTTAAAACTTTAAGTTCTCAATAATTGGGACTGAGAACTTGGGTAGACAACTGACAATCAAACAGATTAATTATAAGTGAAGCTGCTGATGCTGTTTGTAAATGTGTTTATTGATCCTCTGCTGAGATTTTGAGAGATTTAATGTTTTAGTGGATTTCATCTAAGGCTGTGTCTAAGTCCAAAAAGGATGTCATAAAAATTTTCTTCTGCACTCTTAGGGGACGTCATTTCAACATCCACATGTCCAAATACAACAAACCATTTGCTTTTATAAATAAAAAAGAAGGAAATTTTTGTTGAGAAATGAATTTTATTGAGAAATGTGTCACTAAATAAATCCAATCTCAGAACAAAGCCTACATTTCCTACTGATCGCCTTTGCATTTTGCTAACATCAGTAATCGGTTGGTTTACTTGTAAGTCATATGACATTGTGGGCAATTCTTGACCATTGGTTCCCAGATCCTCAGCCAGTCAGAAGTTATACTTCTCATGATATATCTCATAATTTACTAGGGTTTGTTGCAGTCAATGTGCTGGTATAACCGTAAATGTCACTTGCTGTAATGTTGGCTGTATTAGGAAAGCAGAGAACAGAAAGTGTCAGGAAGAATGAAAGTTTCTCTATACTTGTGTTTTAACATGGCAGAATCTGAACGCTTTACTCAAGCTGCTTAATTAGTGTTTTTTAAATTATTATTAATTAATAATTTTTTTTAACTGTCAGTTGATTTGCCAAGAACTTTCCACACCCGTCCATTCTTATATGGGACATTATCATACTAATTTGGCTGGTTTAATCTGTTACTGTCTGTAAAGGACTAGTCCACTCCACATTGCAAATAAATGTTTTTCTTACTTAAGGTTTTTTCTAAAATTATCTATCTAAAATTGTTAAATCTAAAAGCATTTTCTAAAATTATATATCTAAAATTGTTAAATCTAAAAGCATTTTCTAAACTAGTAAAAAATATAGTTTTGTTTTCAGAAATAATAAGTCAAAATCAAGTGAGTTTTTGCTTAAAACAGGCTAAATAATCTGCCAGTGAAATAAGTAAAAGAATCTTGGTTTCAATTTGTTATAAATGTATTTTACTAATCCCACTGGCAGATAATTTAGATTGTTTTAAGAAAAAGCTGCTAACTTAACTTTGACTTACTATTTTTGAAAACAAAGCATTTGTTTATACTTGTTAAGTTTAGGAATTTGTAGATATTTACTCTAGAGAACAAAAATGTAAGAAAAAAATGCAATGCAAAATTTAAGCTATCCCATGCTTTCCTCGCCTTTCAGGGATCCTAGGTGTATGTGACTTTCTTTTTTCAGTCAAATTCAATCTGAGTTATTTAATTAATCTTATTAAATTGATTTAGTCTTTTCCTGCTGTACAATGAGAATGAATAAATAATAATATATGAGTATATAGATAAATGTAAATAAATGAGTAAATAATAATGCTAATTATTGCCTCGGCACGGTCACCTCACAGCAAGAAGTTTACTGATTTGAGTCCTGGCTGAGCCAGTTGGCATTTCTGTGTGGTGTTTGCATGTTCTGCCTGTGTTGACATGGGTTTCCTCAGGGTGCTCCAGTTTCCCCCACAGTCCAAAGACATGCGCTGTGGGTGAATTGAATAAGCTCAAATGGCAGTAAGGCATGAGTGTGTGTGTGAATGAGTGTGTATGGGTGTTTCCCAGTACTGGGTTGCGGCTGGCTGGAAGAACATGCGCTGCGTAAAACATATAGTGGAATAGTTGGCAGTTCATTCCCCTGTGGCGACCCCTGATAAATAAGGAACTTAGCCGAAGGAAAATGCATGAACAAATGAATAATTGCCTAATTTGGCTCAGGGTCTGTTTTAAAGTCTCATAAAAGTATTCTATCCATGTAATTTTGTACACAAATGCAATTTCATACAATTTCGTTTTGTGTAACCCAGGGCTGTGGTCCACTCCATTTTTTATAATACCCTCGCAAATTTCCCTAAGCACTTTCCCTTGGGAGAATCACCCCAAAGTGAGTTCCAGTTCATCAAGTGAATTAGGGAAGTTTATGGACATGCTCTTGGTCCCTTTATTTTTAGACTTTATATGTTCACTCCAGCACCTATATGTCCCAGAATCCAGTGTGATTGTGACGTCACAGTTCAGATTCAAAATAGATTTTTATCTATTTTTAAACCCATTCAGATCTTCCCTCAGTAGTGTAATGTAATCAATGAAGTACATCCTAGTCAACAAGACAGTGGGAAACTAGCTAGTGAAGGGCATAAAAAATTGAACTGGAATGCATCTCGTGTGAGCACCATCTGTAATATTTTCCCCTTCTTTTGAGGTACTTTTATTTTGGTGCATTAGCACCATATGCTGGACAGGTCTGCATTTTTCTATCTCTTTTGTGTTTAAAACACAGTGAGAAGAGACAAAATACAATCATGTCCTTGAGGGTGAGTAAATCTTGATAATTTTTGGGTGAACTAACACTTAAAAGAGACTAATGACACTAATGACAATATTGTTTTTGTCACATCACTCATTTATGTTATTTTACTGTGCTTACTCAACAGAAGCTGCAACGTCAGCTTGACAGAACAAGAAAATCATCAGACTGGGGGTAATTTGTTGAATTATTATTCCACTTAGTAAATATTTTATAGCACAATGTATTCATAAAGTCATATTTATGACGTGCATACAATATTTTTGTATCACTTATGAAGTCATGTACAAGTTATGCATACATCAAAAATAATATCTAAATAAATTCTCTCTTTGACAGACTGCAAGTTGTCGAAAACTATGAAGTTCAAGAAGAAGTATGTAAGTATTTGATGTTAAATCATTGCTTTAATTTTTTAAAATAGCAGATAAGTCAATTAAGGTACACTTGGTACTTAAAATAGAAATGTAATATTGTAATGTAATAAATAGAATTGTAATGTAGAATTGTATTGTAATGTAATAAATAGAAATGTAATATTTGGTGTTGGTTTTATAAATATTTTTCGTTGATTGGATAAAATCCTTGATTTATTCTTGATTTGATTATCTTTATAGGCCACATGCAGCCTACATAGCAAGTGATTAAAGTAAACAAGGTCCATTTTCCATTCATAATCAGTAAATACAATAATAATAATAATCAATAATAGACATTATTATTCTTATACATTTTCCACACTGGGTAAATGTCAGGGGGATTTGAATGGCAAACGAATAATCATTTAAATAATATGTTTAAAAAAAGTGCTGTTATTGTTGCAGAACATTGCATGGCTATCAGCCAATCAGATTCAAGAACCAGACAGAACTGTATATATATATATATATATATATATATATATATATATATATATATATATATATATATATATATATATATATATATATATATATATATATTGCATCCGGAAAGCATTCATAACGCTTCACTTTTTCCATATTTTTTATGCTACAGCCTTATTCAAAAATGTATTAAATTAATGTATTTCTTTAAAATTATACACACAATACCCCATAGTGACAATGTGAAAAGTTTTTTTAATTGTTGCAAATTTATTAAAAATAAAAAACCTGAAAAATCACGTTCATGAGTATTCACAGCCTGTACTGTTTCAGCAGGTTAATTGGAGTTCACCTGTGGTAAATTCAGTTGGACTTGATTTGAAAAGGCATACACCTGTCTATTTAAGTTCCCAGGGTTGACAGTGCATGTCAAAGATAGCAATCCAAGAATTGTCTGTTGACCTTTAAGACAGGATTGTCTCAAGGCACAAGACAGAGGAAGGTTACAGACAAATTTCTGCTGCTCGGAAATTTCCAATGAGCACAGTGACCTCCATCATCCGTGAGTGAAAGATGTTTGGAACCACCAAGACTCTTCCTAGAGCTGGCCGGCCATCTAAGCTGAGTGATCGGGGAAGAGGGCTTTAGTCAGGGAGATGATCAGTAACCCGATGGTCACTCTGTCTGAGCTTCAGCATTCTTCTGTGGAAAGAGGAGAACCTTACAGAAGGACAACCATCTGTACAGCAATCCACCAATTAGGCCTGTATGGTAGAGTGGCCAGACGGAAGCCACTTCCCACCTGAATATGCCAAAAGGCAGCTGCAGGACTCTCAGACCATAAGAAACAAATGATGAGACTAAAATTGAACTCTTTGGAGTGAATGACAGGCATTACGTTTGGAGAAAACCAGGCACCGCTCATCATCAGGCTAATACCATCCCTACAGTGAAGCATGGTGGTGGCAGCATCATGCTGTGGGGATGTTTTTTAGCAGCAGGAACTGGAAGACTAGTCAGGATAGAGAAGAAAAGATGAATGCAGCAATGTACAGAGACATCCTGATTAAAAACCATGTCCTTGAGGGCCCAACCAGAGCCCAGACCTAAATCCTATTGAACATCTCTGGAGAGATCTGAAAATGGCTGTACACCGTAGCTTCCCATCCAACCTGATAGAGCTTGAGAGGTACTGCAAAGAGGAATGGGCAAAAATTCCCAAAGACAGGTGTGCCAAGCTTATGGCATCATATTCAAAATGACTCGAGGCTGCAATTGCTACCAAAGGTGCATCAACAAAGTATATAGTAAAGGCTGTGAATACATATGTACATGTGATTTTTCAGGTTTTTTATTTTTAATCAATTTGCAACAATTTCAAAAAATCTTTTTTCACATCGTCATCATGGTGTATTGCGTGTACAATTTTGAGAAAATAAATTAATTTAATCCATTTTGGAATAAGGCTGTAACATTAAAAAATGTGGTAAAAGTGAAGTGCTATGACTACTTTCCAGATGCACCACTTTTTAAAAGTTAACCATTTTGATGAAGGGGTTATGATGACAATAAACATTAAAATAAATATAAATTAGAAAAAGAAACAAACAATCAAACAAATAAACTATTAAGCAAGTGCAAGTCTTTGATTTATTTCAGTCTGGAGGAGTTAGGTCTTTACACTTTTGACAAAAAACACAGTTACTCAGCACTTGTCAAACTTCTCAACGTCATTAGCATTCAGATTGTTAACATCCTGAAAACAACCCACATGTGTTCATGTACTTAATTTTCCTTCTCATCTTTTGTAGACCAGATGACTGACCGACGGAAACAGTTTGACGTCCACCTCTCCACTGCCTTCTAATGGAACCTAACCTTTCTGGCTTTTAACAAGAGAGCATAAACAGTGAAACAGACGTGTTGGCTTCAGGAAGACTAAGACCATGACAGTGTTTCAAACATCAGAGGAAACTGTGTTAAGAAATACAATTTTGTAAAGATAATTCGTATACCTTGGATATTGTATATATGTAAATATGCACATGATAACAAACATCTATTTCTGGACTACTGGACATGTCATGGTATTTCATGCTTTGTAATGCTACAGTTACATCAATCAGCAGTGCATCTACTGTAACACCTACTAATGAAAAGCAGTCAGTCATTGTTTCAGAGCTGAGCTGTACATTAAAGGCCTGTTAGTATAGATAACGAGTGTATTTATTTCCATTTTCAGTGTGATGTAAATATACATTAATATTTGAAAGAGTTCTGCTAAAATCATCAGGCAAAGTATTCAAGATAAGACTGTCTAACATATCGTACTATTTCCTGAAACGAGGTAAAAAGGTTATCTTTCTTCCCTCCGAAGCGAGCTGACAACAGTACATTTTCCAAAACATTTTCACATTAAGTGAGCAGTTCTGCATCTGTTCATTTACAGTAGATATATTCACATCTTTCAGAGTAATCAATCTTCTATATGGGAAGTTTAATGTGGTTTAGGACAAAGCCACAATCCAGGCAGGATGGGATAATTTTTAAGCCAACCGAAGAAAACAATTCTAGACATGGGAAGTTTCCGGGCAACCTCGCTTGAGCATTTTTGCGTTTTGTTTCTGTCTAAGTTTCTATTGGAGTGTGTGTAACTGTTTGGCTTAGCATTAAACAATCACAGACCTTGCTCAAAATCAAAAACAGACAAATGTGGTGGAGATTTTGGACATCTGCGAAAAATTAAAACAAGCCAGTCATCTCAGTGAGAGAGAAACGCTTTTATTTAGCAGACAACAGGACGTTGCTTCTTGTGAATGAGAGTAGAAAGAAAGAGTATAAGGCCTCCTCTTCAAAATACTGATGGGGTATTTTAATAACAATTATCCATTATTACTAGATTCAAAACAAATCAAATACAATAACTACACTAGGATTTTGCTGTAACATACCTTTTCCACAACCTTTCAGCAGGCTCTGATAACCCCCAACTTCTTAATGTCTGCGTGAATTCATTCATTTACTTTCGGATTAGTCTCTATTTTAGAAGTCACCACAGCGGAATAAACTGTCAACTATTCTGGCATATGTTTTACACAGCGGATGCCCTTCCAGCCCAGAGTTCATCAAGATTCTTTGGATTCATCTTCAATGCCTCCTCCTTTATCTTACCCCAGACATGCTCGATAATGTTCATGTCTGGTGACTCGGCTGGCCAATCCTGGAGCACCTTGACCTTCTTTTGGTTTTAGGAACTTTGATATGGAGGCTATGAAAAGCCAGTACTGAGTACCCAGTACAGGGAAACACCCATACACACTCATTCATACTTACACTCATACACTATGGCCAATGGTTAATTAGTTAATCCAATTTAACTATAGCAGGTCTTTGGACTGTGGGGGAAAACCGGAGAACCCAGAAGAAACCCACACGAACACGTGGAGAACATGTAAATTCCACATAGAAAAGCCAACTGGCACTGCCAGGACCAAGGTTATTATAGTTAATGAAAACTAAAATTGAAAAAAACATTTTCATTAACTAAAATAAAAATAATAACGAGAGTTTATTAAAAAAAAACTTGAACTAACTGAAACTGTATTGTGTACTTATAAAACTAACTGAAGCTAACTAAAATTATAGCAAAAACGTCCTTTGTTTTCATTTTTGTAAATGTATTTAATACATACTCTAAGCCATAGGTCTCAAACTCAATTCCTGGAAGGCCACAGATCTGCACAGTTTTGCTCCAACTCTATTAAACAGCTGATTCAAATAATCGAGGTGTTCAAAAGAGCCTTGAACACCTTGATTAGTTGGAGCTCTATCTGTTTAATTGTTCCACTAAAGAATAACAACATATGCTGGAAAAATAAACACATTTTATTTCCCGGACAAGCAATTTAGAATTTACCCAGCTAATAAAATCCATGTGGCTCTAGTCCGGCCCACACCAGACACTTACATCTGGCCCACATATGGAATAATGGCACTTGGACGGTCCGCTCCTGTTTGCCAGATCTGGGCCACAATTAAGCCATAGCAAAATCACATTATAATTATCACCCCTTTTATGACCCCTTACTGTTCCGAGTATTCAAAAGTGATCCACATATGTTTTAAGACAACTGGGCCACATTTGCCATATATTTTCTGGGCCACTATAGGCTAACAGCCACAATAGCCAGAGTTTACTGTGCCGAATATTTGCCAAAAGTGGTCAACATATGTTTTAAAATAACTGGGTCATATTTGCCATCTTTTCTCTGGGCCATTTTAGGCTCACAGCCGCATTAGCCAGAGCTTGCTGTGCCAAATATTTGCCAAAAGTGGCCCACATATGTCTTAAGGTAACCGATCCACATTTGCACCTACACGTGTGAGCCACTTTAGGTTTAGACCCAAATTACCCTTAAATGACTATGCCACATTTTTGTCTACTGTGGCCCACCGTTGTCCTCCATCATTTGGGCCAAATTTACCATTTTCCTCATGGCCCACATTAGGCTCACATTCAGATTACATTTTGACATAAGTGCCAAATCTTTGCCCTAAATGGCCCTTATATGAATTTGAATCTTTGCCACCACCACCCCCTCCCTTTCCATTGTACAGGTGGGCCACTTCAGGCTCATGTTTATTTTGTCTGGGCTGAAGGAAGACCACCAGTGTCACATAACTGCCTAAAGTGGCCCACATTCGTATGCTATCTGGGTAGTTTTTTCAGACCGAGTCAAGTCTTTTTTACTCAAAACAACCTTCTGGAAAGCAGTCTGGTTTCCAATTCCCTGGTTGCTTAGGCTCTGAAACCTCCACATTCTCCATAAATATGCTGTGTTTGCAGCTAGATCAATGGTTGAAATTTGACCTCTCAGGTTTTTTCCAGGTGTCTGGAGGTGATGAAGTTGGAACTTCTACCTACTGGAGTGCCTCAGGGCTCAGTTATGAGACAAATTTTTTTTGCCATCTACATGGCAACACTAGAGTCAGTTTTTCCTATCTCTGCTATCAATCCCTTTAATAAACTCTTTGCCTCATACCGGCCTGATTATCTGACAGTAGCTGCACGCATCTCAGAAATGTCTTGCTGGATAAATGACCATCTTCTTCAACACTTCATCATTCTCCTTTTAGCTTTAACCATAACTTTTAACCATGACACATTGACCATTGCTCTTTCCAGAAGAGGATTTGTGATTAATGATCAGCTGAGCTTCACAGACTGCATTCCCTTTTAGAAGTATGTTAAGGCGGTGCCGGCCAAAAGAAGCACAAAATCATTTTCAAAAATCTTCACTTTATACATGTCCTTCTGACGAAAGGAAACATTTTCAAGGGAACATTTTCAAGAAACAAAATACATGCAATTTCTTGTCGGTTATCCAAGTTTTAAAAACAATAAATAATAACTTGACTTCTAGTTGATCATTTGATATCAGAAGTGGCTATTATGAAAGTTCAAAGGCCTCTAGATTATGGTTATTTTACTAAAATAAAATATGATCATGCCTTGATTTTTAATTATTTAATTAGGACAGTACGGTTTGACTTTGCTCAGGCAAAAGTCTTGTCACTTAACAGAAATAATGAATAGTATAGAATATAAAATCATGGTGCAGTGGAAAACGAATTAGCATTGTGTTTGACTCATATGAGCTTGGAAGACTACATCCATTCATCTCTGCAATGACTCAAATAACTTAATAAAGTCATCTGGAATGGCCAAGAAAGAGTTCTTGCAGGACTCCCAGAGTTCATCAAGATTCTTTGAATTCATCTTCAATGCCTCCTTCATCTTACCCCAGACATGCTCAATAATGTTCATGTCTGGTGACTGGGCTGACCAATTCTGGAGCACCTTGACCTTTTCTGCATTCAAGAACTGAAATATGAGAAGGCTGAAATATGAGAAGGAGTGCTATCCTACTGAAGAATTTGCCCTCTCCTGTGGTTTGTAATGTAATGGGCAGCACAAATGTCTTGATACCTCAGGCTGTTGATGTTGCCATCCACTCTGCCGATCTCTCGCACAGCCCTCATACTGAATGTAACCCCAAATCATGATTTTTCCTTCACCAAACTTGACTGATTTCTGTAAGAATCTTGGGTCCATGTGGGTTCCAATAGGTCTTCTGCAGTATTTGTAATGATTGCAATGCAGTTCAACATCTACAAAAATAATATACCTTCTGCCACTTTTTCAAGTGATCAACTAGAAATCAAGTTATTATATATATATATATATATATATATATATATATATATATATATATATATATATATATATATATATATATATTCCTAGCTACATTAATGCATTACACTATCTGCGACTTGTCATCTCACTTATTGTTGCTCGTTTCTTCACATGATTTCTTCTATTGTCCTCACTGATCAAATGTAAATGTGAATGTAATAAAGTTTTTGTTTGTGTAAGTGGTATTACCATTTGCACAACAGACAATTACAACAAAACACATATGTATATTCTACATTGTAAAACCCAACAATCAACTTTATGAAATGAGTGTAGTTAACTCCAAATTTACTGAAAGTTATTTCTACTCATTTAAAAAGAATTTTGAACTCAGTTTTGAAGGTAATGAGCTATTGAATTACCTCATTACTTCAACTTAAATAGAGTAAGCTCACAGTACCCATATAGATTAGTTTTTAACACAAATGGTTTGTAGCAATCAGTTTACTCAAACGGTTTAATTTGCCTTCACTTATTGGGTTTTACAGTACTCAGTTGGTTTGAGTTCTCTTTATTTATTATCTCTTTATTAGTTTTACTGTGCTCAAATTTCTTCGTTTACTCAAATGGATTAAGTTCAGAGTACTCATTAGGATTAGTTTTTGAACTTAAATGGTTGTTGCTATCGGTATCCTCAAATGGTTTGAGTTACCTTAACTTTTTGGGTTTTACAGTGTACAATATAACCTGAGAGTTCACCTCAAAAAAAAAAAAAAAAGGCCAAAACCTGTAAATTCTTCTGTGTTAAAACAAAATTTCCCCCTGGCTAAAGATTTAGCTAAACACTACAGGTTTAGTATTCATTTGTATTCTGAATAATTCAGTATTATTCACCAAGGATGCATTAAATTGATCAAAAGTGACAGTAAAGATATTCCAAATGTCACAGATGTTTTCTGTTACAGCTGCTCGTTTGAATTTTCTATTAATCAAAATATGAAGAAACGTATCAGGATTTTTATTATTATTATTATTATTATTATTTTATTATTAAATATTTAAAAAAAAACATTTAATATTCAATTGTAATAGTATTTCAGATTATTTTATTTAATAAAATGGAATTGGACTGCATGGTGGCACAGTGGGTAGCATGTTCGCCTCACAGCAAGAAGGTCGCTGGTTTGAGCTTCTGGGTCAGTTGGCGTTTCTGTGTGGAGTTTGCATGTTCTCCCCGTGTTCGCATGGGTTTGTTCCGGGTGCTCCCATTTGCCCTACAAGTCCAAAAACGCATGGGATAGGTGAACTGGGTAGTCTAAATTGTCCGTAGTGTATGTGTGTGAATGAGTGTGTATGGATGTTTGCAAGTGATGGGTTGCAGCTGGAAGGGCATCCACTGCGTAAAACATATGCTGGATAAATTGGCGGTTCCATCTGCTGTGGGGACCCCAGATTAATAAAGGTACTGTGAGTACTGTGAACTTAATCCATTTGAGTAAATGAAGCAATTTGAACACAGTTAAACACAATAAATGAAGAATGAAGAGAATTCAAAACAACTGAGTAAGTTAAGGCAGCTCAAACCGTGCGAGGAAACCGATTGCAACAAAAAACTAAAAAAACTAATCTATTTGAGTACTGTGAACTTACTCCATTTAAGTTGAAGTAATGAGATATTTAAACAAGTCATGTGCGATGTGGTGGCGCAGTGGGTAGAATGTTCGCCTCACAGCAAGAAGGTTGCTGGTTTGAGCCTCGGCTGGGTCAGTTGGCATTTCTGTGTGGAGTTTGCATGTTCTTTATTTGCGCGTGGGTTTCCTCCAGGTGCTCTGGTTTCCCCCACAAGTCCAAAGACGTGTGGTACAGGTGAATTGGCTATGCTAAAATTGACCGTAGTGAATGAGTGTGTGTTTCCCGGTGATGGGTTGTCGCTGGAAAGGCATCCGCTGTGTAAAACATATGCTGGATAAGTTGGCCGTTCATTCCACTGTTGCGACCCCAGATTAATAAAGGGACTAAGCCGGAAAGAAACTGAATGAATTATTAACTCATTACCTTCAACACTGAGTTCAAAACTCCTTTTAAATGAGTAGATTTAACTTTCAGCGAGTTAACAACACTCATTTTCATTTGATAAAGTTGGCTGTTGGGTTTTACAGTGTAATAATAACAATAACAATAAAATGAAAATGCCAACCAGCTCTATTTCTGCAATTAATTCTTTTTTCTTTTTCATCGTTGTTGCCAAAGTCAATCTTCATCACATTCATCCCAGATGTGTGGGAACATCAAAGTGCTGTTTTTGATATCCACTGGTGTTTTCCACATTGATTTTATTTTTCCTGGAAAGCATTCCTAATCTGCTGCCTTTCCACAAGGGAAAACAGCGTTTGGCTCTCCATTGATGGCTCTCTATTAGGAGACTCGTTGTTGACCACTTCCTAAGCTCCTTCTTTCTGAGATATTTTTGGTAAATCTATTTTGAACTGAACTTTTTTGTTTCTTTGTTTGCCAAACAACAGAACACAATGAAATCCATTCAAAATATTTCGTATACATGCAAAAAACAAACAAACAAAAAAAATAATAAATCATGAAAACAGGAACAAATCATCAGAAAGAAATTTAAGTGCCTTTGTTATTTTAAAGCATTTCAGGTTTCAAGCTCTTTAAAACGAATACTTGACTATAAGCAGACTCACAGCTCCCTCTAGAGGTCTTCTGCTCTATATTTTACAGTCTATGATATAAACATAAATACGTCGATTCTACATAAAGTTATAATTGGTTTTTGTTTGAAAAATAAATAAATGACCTTGTTAGAACCAACGTCAACTTTCAATGGAACATCGGACTGGAGTTCTGTGAGACTGTAAAAAGACCAGAATCCCGCTTGCAGCCTATTTTCTTTTATGGCACAATTTATCTTCTGACTTTGAGGAATACTGTTGCCCATCTGTGATAGTAAATCTAATGTGATATGAAAGCTGTCAGACTGCAGACACACCTTATGATCTGCCAGTCAATCTGCTTCACCTCAGTGATTCTGAAATTCATATTTGCACTTCATGTTGTTGAGGTAGAAGCAGCTTCATTTTCCCAATCGTCTTGGAAATAAGTGACAAAATTATCACGTAATTCATTGTCTGCATCCATATTATTATTATATAGCATCTGAGAATAAAATATAGGAGTTATTCTAATTAGGCGGCGCGGTGGCACAGTGGACAGCACTGTAACCTCACAGCAAGAAGATCGCTGGTTCGATCCTTGGCTGGGTCAGTTGGCATTTCTGTGAGGAGTTTGCGTGGTTTTCCTCTGGGTGCTCCTCCGGGTGCTCTTTCCACCTCAGTCCAAAGACATGCGTTATAGGTAAATTGGGTAAGCTAAAATTGACCGTAGTTTGTGTAGATGTTTCCCAGTGATAGATGGCAGGGAACAGCTGGAAGGGCATCTAGCTGCTGCATAAAACACATGCTGGATGAGTTGGCGGTTCATACCGCTGTGGTGACCCCAGATTAATAAAGTGACTAAGCCTAAAAATAAATGAATGAATGAGTTATTCTAAATATATAATTAAGCTGCTTTAATGTAATTTAATTGACATTTCTGAACTATCTCTTTAATCAGTGTTTCTCAACCATATTCCTGGAGGACCACCTACACTACATGTTTTGGATGTTTCCTTTTTCTGTCACACCCATTACAGGCCTTTCAGTCTCTGCTAATGAGCTAATGATCAGAATCAGGTGTGTTTGTTTAAGGAGACATGGTAAATGTGCAGAGCTAGTGGTCTAGCAGGAATAAGGTGGAGAAACATTGCCTTTACCCTTTTTTCTAAAGTAATGCTCACTGACCTGTTAATCAGGTGATTTTGTGTAGCATACAATCTTAAGACTACATTCAAAGAATGATTTTCAGCAAAGTATTCTGCCAACATAGAAAAACTGACAATGTGTGGTGAATAACTTTATTTTGAAAGTGTTTACTTGTATAACCTTTACATACATTTAATTGAATATTTGACAAATTGTCACAGGGTATTTATAAACTATCCCACTTTCCAATAATGTTCTTTTAAAGCAGCACACATTCCTAATCATATGAAGTTATACATGTTTTATGGATGTTGCAATGTTGTTTCTGCCAATGATATATATATATATATATATATATATATATATATATATATATATATATATATATATATATATATATATATATATATATATATATATATATATATACATACATACATACATACATACATACATACATACATACATACATACATACATACATACATACATACATACATACAAACATACATGCATACATACAGTTGGTCAGAATTATTAGCTCCCCTGTTTATTTTTTCCCCTAATTTTTGTTTAATGGAGAGAAGATTTTTTTCAGCACATTTATAAACATAATATAACCTAATTAACCTAGTTAAGCCTTAAAATGCCACTTTAAGCTGTAGAGAAGTCTTGGAAAAATATCTAGTCAAATATTATGTACTGTCATCATGGCAAAGATAAAGTAAATCAGTTATTAGAAATGAGTTATTAAAAGTATTAACTAGGTTAATTAGGTTAACTAGGCAGGTTAGGGTAATAAGGCAAGTTATTGTATAACGATGGTTTATTCTGTAGGTCAGTGTTTCCCAACCCTGTTCCTGGAGGCACACCAACAGTTCATGTTTTGGATATCTCCCTCATCTGACCCATTAACTTCAGGTTTTTGAGTCTCTTTTAATGTTCTGATGAGTTGTTTCAGGTGTGTTTGATTAGGGAGAGGATGAAAATGTGTGCTGTTGGCGTGGCTTCAGGAACAGGGTTGAGAAACTCTGCATTAGAAGAGACTCCAAAACCTGAAGTTAATGATTCAGATGAGGGAGACATCCAAAACATGAACTGTTGGTGTGCCTCCAGGAACAGGGTTGGGAAACACTGCTGTAGGTTATTGAAAAAAATATATATATAGAGCTTAAAGGGGCTAATAATTTTGACCTTAAAATAGTATATATGTATAAAAGTAAAAAAAAGTATAGTATAAAAGTAAAAAAGTATATATGTATTTTATTATGAAAAAAATAAAAACGAATTAACTAAATATATATATATAATAAATTAATATATATATATTTAGTTTTTTTTTTATTTATATATTTTTTTCATATTAAAATACATTTGTACATTTTAGCATATTTCAGTCAGAGATTAGGATGGACTGGAATTAACATGGCAAAAAAATAAAAATGTACTATCACATACATGAAACTTTTGACAGACACAAGATCAGAGAACACGAGCTCTATTTTCGTCGGTCAGTAAAGGGTTAAAGCTCTGGGGAAACACACCAGACAACCAATGAAAAGTTCCCAGCATGCACTGCTTATGAATATAGTTAAACATCCGCTAACTCTGCATTATATCCTACATTTACACAACAATTATGTTTAAATTCATACGGAACAACTAATTTTTACAAGCTTTATATGACATGCATTATAAATGAAAAAGAACATCTAAAACCCCAGTTTGTCACCACCACGCAGAAAGGTGGACCTTGAATAGTAACAGACTAGACTAACTAACACTCATTCGATCCTTTTGGTTCAACCAACATGATGATTGGTCTTTCACGAACGCTTCGTGAAATGTGCAGCCTATTGTTACGACGTGGCACATCGACCGTCTGAATCTATAAATCGTGCAAACATGAGAGTCAACAATCTGAAAAGAACAATATCGAGTGCTTCCTGTACAATCAGTTAGGCTATGCGAGTATGAATAGTTTTATGTTGTTGTAGAGAGTTTTGGTTGTAAGTTGAAGCAACTACGCAAGGCAGTCGATTGCTACAAATTTTGATCCAAGTGACGTTTCTTTTATGTAAATATATCAGAAATAAAACTATCTATTGTTTTAATCTTATGCGTATGTTGACTTTGTCAGATGGTGTTTACATTATACTTCTTTAAAAAGTGTGCAGAGCACCAATGTTTTTTTTCCCTTTCTTTTTCGTCCAGTGGTCTGACAGGATATAGAAATAGACATACAGACCCGCAGCCGGGGGGCAAAAAAAAAAAAGCATACTATTAACTTTATACTAAATCTTAGACCCATTCTTTGACCAATTAAATAAGCCCATATTAAAATGAATTTGAATACTAATTTGGATATTGTTGATATCCGTGAATTTTCAAAGGTACCTTAGTGAAGCTCGACATTATTAGTATTAGTATCATTATTATTACTATTTAGCTTGAATTTTTTATCATTCAAATGGCCAAATTCAAAATTTCCTAATAAAAAACAAAACAAAACAATAGGCTACAGTATTTACTTTAAAACTTAACAGATTCTCATTTTTAATGATATATGATGTAATAAATTTGTATTTAAAAAATAAGTGTTTGTTTATATTTCTTTATTGTAAACCTTTAGGAAAAATTTTTGGTACATCAAAAAGTGGGATTATGATGACATCCGACAAGCAATGAGAGAATACATGAACAGACAGAAAACAAAATGGCAGAGAACATGAACACGTGGAAGAAAAGGAAAAGGGGTTTATCTAAATAGACAGTAATTTACTTTTTATTAAGACAAAAAGTACAAAAGTAGCAAATGCATTGTTTTAAACTTTCTCCGAGGTTCTCTGAAGATAACATTATCCTACATTCTGTATGTGTTTTTTTAAAGCAAATGAGGGTTATCTATGTGTTGTATGTGTTATATGGATCTGAAAGAGATCAAGCTTCAGCCAGATCAGAAAAAGTAACACAAAAGTATCAAAAGTTACATAATGCATTACTTACCATAAAAAGTAACTAAGTAACACAACTAGTTACTTTTTGGGGAGTAACTCAATGTTGTTTCCCCAACACTGGTTACCATTATTTTTTTCCTCAAATATATCATTTTTTTTGTGAAAGTATGATAGTATGTTGTAGACTTTTCATTTCTGTATGCACTAGCCCTAACTTAAGCCTAAACAAGGCCACAACTGATTTGATATTTTTTATAATTATCATCGCTTAGAGCCGAGCTGGATCATCCTGGGATTGGACAGAAGAGAAGGTTAAGCTTTAGTGGCTCAAATTTGAACTTCCTTCTCAGGAACGCAGGTTCCCAAGGTTTCGTTGCACCTCAGAAAAATCCAATTAACCCACTCTACAAGTCTATAGCCAATATTTCATTAAGTCCCAGGGTTCTGGAATTAGAATGATGTTGATAGAGGGTTATAGACATGCAGATAGTTATTTCTATTAAGATAAACATCTAAAATAGTCTTACAGTGAAGATTTTCTCTGATTAAAGTCAACATTAATTATACAATATAATACAGCATATTATAACCCACTAGATCCTACTAGATGATTCTAAAAGACACTGGCATCTAGTCAAGGGATGACTATAACTTAAAACAAAATATTAGACAGTATTACATTTTTAGCTGTTTTAATATTTAGCTGTAATAATTCAAATGTTTTTTTTTCAACCTAATATTTTACACATCCATATTTTTTGGCTTCATTTACTGTTTATCTATAATTTAAATTCTGTATGTAATTTGCTGATTTTCAGGTTATGACTTTTCATTTAACAATATTGGTAAATCAGCAGCTTTTCTGACCACTTTACATTTGTCAAAGTAACTTCTGTTTAAAAAAAAAATACAGATTTGAAAATAGTTTGCATAAATTGTAGTATTTTCAAAGATTTTCCAAGATTTCCAAGAAGGGTTTAGGGTTGGGGTAGGTGTAGACATTAGTAACACACATTGTAATGGGTAATTTAATAATTATTATACACTCTCCGGCCAATTTATTAGGGTTGAGTGCTCAAGAAATTTTGGTCCATACTGACATGATAGCATCACACAGTTGCTGCAGATTTGTCAGCTGCACAGCCATGATCCACAAATCTTCCATTCTACCACATTGCAAAGATGTTCTATTGGATTGAGACTGGTGATTGTGGAGGACATTTGAGCACAGTGGACTCATTGTCATGTTCAGGAAACCAGTCTGAGATGATTCGCGATTTATGACATGGTGTGTTATCCTGCTGGAAGTAGACATCAGAAGATGGGCCCAAAGTGTGCCAAGAAAACATTCCCCACACCATTACACCACCACAAGTAGCATGAACTATTGATACAAGGCAGGATGGATCCATGCTTTCATGTTGACTCCAAATTTTGACCCTAACATCTGAATGTTGTAGCTGAAATCGAGACTCATCAGACCAGGCTTTGTAGCCTCAGATTCCTGTTCTTAGCTGACAGGAGTGGCACCCATTGTGTCTTCTGCTGCTGTAGCCGATCTGCCTCAAGGTTGGATGTGTTGTGTGTTCAGAGATGCTCTTCTGCATACCTCTGTTGTAACAAGTGTTTTTTTGAGTTACTCTTGCCTTTTATATCAGCTGGAACCAGTCTGGCCATTATCTTCTGACCTCTGGCATCAACAAGGCATTTTTTCTCCCACAGAACTGCCGCTGACTGGATATTTTCTCTTTTTCGGACCATTCTCTGTAAACCCTAGAGATGGTTGTGCGTGAAAATCCCAGTAGATCAGCAGTTTCTGAAATACTCAGACCAGCCTGTCTGGCACCAACAACCATGCAAAGTTCAAAGTCACTTAAATCACCTTTCCTCCCCATTCTGATGCTCAGTTTGAACTGCAGCAGATCGTCTTGGCTATGTCTACATGACTAAATGCATTGAGTTGCTGCCATGTGATTGGCAAATTAGAAATTTGCGTTAATGGGCATTTAGATAGGTGTACCTAATAAAGTGGCCAATGAGTAAATAATCAGCATTAGACCTGATCCAGAATGTCATCATGCTACAGACTGCAGCAAGGACATGCTCGTATTTTCCTTTTCTGTTTACAAAAACCTTATTCAGTTACCTAGATTGTAATATAAATACAAATAATAAAATTAAACAGCCTCCCTCCTGAGGTGTTGTGCACTTAAAACATTTGATTTTGAGAACAAAGAGAAAGACCAAAGTCATTGTTACACAGTGTTGTGAAAGTTATTTAATCAGTAGAAGACTTTTAGAAAAATCAATTCTTGATTATGAAAAGTTATAAATTCAAAGTTGTTACAGAAAACTTAACAGCTCGAGTAGACTCTTTGCAGAAGAAAACAAAAAAACAAAACATTTTTTTGGTTGCTTAAAAGTGAAGAATAAACAACGAACCAATAAATCACAACACAATGTCTGTCATGAAAAGACCAAGACTGATGAAAACATGTTTGACTTGAAGCTCAAACAGCCGAAGACACCTTCTTTATACCTTAAAAAGAAAAACCAAACAGAAAGAAGTTCAAATACCTTTCAAGAAAACGCCAGAAACTCCTTCAAAACCGGTTTTCAGGAGCCAAGAGAGCTCATCCGGAGACGGCAATGATGTTATAGGTTTCCACTTATCAATAGACCACTGTACATAAAGCTGAGAGCTGGTCTGAACTTTGTGTTAACTACTACAGACGAAACAGAGAGGGTGATTCGAACTGTAGATCCACGCTCCAGCTAAAATACAATATGAAAATACAGTCCAACCATGAGATCTAGTTTCATACATTGGGTGGCCCTCCATGACAGAACTGTCTCGGACTCACAGCAGTTCATTTGGGAAGCGGTTGTACGGTAAATATACAGATGCATTGGGGTTCCAGATGAAGCAGGGTTAGGAAGAGGCAGAGGTCTGAGCCTAAACCACTGGCTGGATCACCGGTTCATGGGCCTCAGGACCTCCGTGGCTGTGGCAGCATCTGGAAACAGGTTATGGTAGGTGGGGAGGGGCACGTAGGCTGCTGTGATCATTTTACCTGTTAAAAGGAAGGAGATTGGGTTTAATGCCAAACAGCTGGGCAAAGTCTTCCTCTAGAGAAGCTTGGAAAACTGGAGAAAATGAGATGCATTTACCTGCAAACCACCGCCCGTGAAGAGAGCTGACCACAGCCATTGCTACTGGGATAGTCGGACATTTTACATACACATTTCCCTGCAAAGCATAATAAAACAAATTAGTAGGCATATTTGTGACCCAGGACCTTAAAAAGATAAAACCAGTTAAAGGGGTCAATTAAAATAAACATAAGTTTTCCATTGATGCATTATTTGTTTGAACATGAAAATAGTTGGCAGAGAAACAACTATTTGAATATATCTGAATCTGAGGTGCGAGAATTTGACTTGTGCACTCGAGTAAATTATGATGATGATGATTTTATGCGTTCACTAGAGTGCATCTGATTAATTTTAATTCCACAGTGAACTATCAGGCACCTGTAGAGTCAATATACAACTGAAATGGATTGGGTGCTTTTTAAAATTAATGACGGTGAATGAAAGTCAAACCGGTGAGCCGTCTGACAAAAAAAGTGCCCTTCTGAATCAAATCAGCAGGATGCCCTTCTGGATCTTTCACTTACTTTGAAGACATACTGACTAAAGCTGCACGATTATGCGAAAAATCATAATCAAGATTATTTTGGTCATAATTGTAATCACGATTATTCAAAACGATTACTGTTGAAGTCAAAATTATTAGCCCTCCTGTGATTTTTTCTAAATAAATATTTCCCAAATGAGGTTTAACAGATTCAGGAATTTTTCACAGTATTTCCTATAATATTTTTCTTCTGGAGAAAGGCTTATTTGTTTTTTTTGGCTAGAATAAAAGCAAGTTTAAATATTTTGAGATCAATATTATTAGCCCCATTAATAATCACTAAACACAGCGTTTCGACACAAATTTGCATGTATTTGACCATTAAAGCGCTCACATTAAGATGACTTTAGATGTGTGTGCTCTGCTCGTCTTTGAGGCTGAGCGCACACACAACGATCTCTTTCGCGCTTTTGAAAACATGAATCATTGGAATCTACATCAGTGAATGATGAGCATCGCGTGTACATTACAGTACATGCTTTTAGTCATTTTCACATGGAACTGAGCTTTGCCGAGCAACAAATGTGTACAACTGGAAAGGGGGCGGTATTTGTTGCAATAATCGTTGTATCTCGATTAATGTTTTTTCATAAGCGTTAGAAGCCAAAATCGAAATATAAACCGAATTGTGGATTAATTGCAAAGCCCAAATACTGACTACGTTTACATGGACATCTGTAATGTAGTTATTTGCCTTAATCTGAATAAGACAATAATATAATTAATATGTTTACGTGAAGTGCTTTTTGAATGTTGCGTCATCAGGCTATCCACGTTTCCTGCAGAGTCTCATGTAATTTTGGGTGCTTCATCTTTCATTTTTTGACTAACTCAGGGTATATGCAGGAATCCTAAAGGAAATTTCAATACTTTTTAAGACTTTTTAAAAGACCTTCTCAGAATATTTTAAGACCTCATCGCCACTTCAAGTTCTAATCAGTATCAAACCTTTAACTTAATAAACATTTCTTAACAAACAGCTGTGATTAAATAAATAATTGGAGCACAATCGTGCAACAGAACTCAGATAAGCTCGGAAGAAACAAACTTTGAAAGAATAAATTACGCAGTTGTTTTTGTCAACAGGTTTCAGCCACTGTTTAAACTCGTCTTTCTCCAACCAGGAGTATGCAAACTTATGCATTATCCCATTTTGCCATCTGTTCTATGGTAGAGCTATTCAATTAGTTTATCATGGGGGCCAGTTCATGAAAAGCATCCCAAATAAGGGGCCGGGCATATGACTTGCAATATGAGTGATGACACAACAGCATATAAGAGCTCATTTTTAGTATTTTTGCTCCTTAACACACCTACGTTGTAATTTTCGACATAAAAATGTTAATAAATTGTATTCTGAAACTACATAACAACAGTTCATTCAAATCTTGTATTTCAAAGCACAAGTAGGCTTCTTCTACATTCAGACACATTCATATGTTATGTTTTGAACTGCGAAACAATTAGGGAGGCAGCAATTATAGATTTTGGTTGTACGATTATATAGTTTGAAGGATAAATATGGTTTCACATATGGTTCCAAACTTGCGTGCGGAAAAGATGCGATATGTGAACGGCCGACTGCTATAGTTAATCCAGTGTGCGTGCGTATTAGCCTTGGTGCATAAGCTCGGAACTTTAAACTAGCGCATAGGTGGCATAACTTTGTTTAAATGCAGCAGTTTCGTTCAGCGCAACAGAAACGCGGCGTTGAGAAGCCTTTAAGCTTAAGTATCCAAATGTTTTCGGCAGCCTTTAACTGCAGCTCATGCTATTTTGAACAGTCGCACGTCACTTCATAACTATAGTGGCTTTTGACTGAACTAAATTTATTGTTGATGTCTTGGTCACACTATTTGGGAACAAATTGCCCTGCGGGCTGGCATTTGAATAGCCCTACTCTATGGTTTCACTACATGTGGGGAGTGTCAAATCACCTTTTCACATTTGTTGCAAATTACTTGACATCACCCGGACAGAGGAGCTTGGCCGGACGCAACCGGCCTGAACCAATCGAGGAAAATAAATATATTTATGCTCTTTTGGAATCAAACACTTTGGACAACGCTTCAGCAAAATTTAAGACCTCGTAAAACGGTATTAAGACTTTTTAATACCTTTTAAGGGCCTTAATTTTCTCATAATTGGTTTATCAACTCTCACTTTAACTCAAACATTTCATTTATGCCCCCAAGACAAACTGGGGTATTTGACGTGAGTATGGCGTAAGGACTGGTGGAAGGGTGTTGTTTTTAACGGAATTTAATACCGCAAGCCGAATGGAAAGAAAAAAAACTTCCGCATTTTGTGAGGTGCATGTCTGCGCTCCTTTAATGAAAGCTGTGTCTGTGGATCTTGTTGCAAAATGCAGTGAAAAGTCCTACATGACGGTAATAGTTTGATTGCAGTGTTTACTTTAAAAATGCCACTGAAAACCCGTGGTCTAAATGAAGCAATGCGCGTTAATAATCAAAATTTATATATTTGCAGCAGTAAATTGACAACGTCTTCTTGGAACATGACCTTTACTTAAAATTCAAATGCTGTTTGGCAAAATATAAACTACTGTGCTATAAGATTCCAGTGACAAGCCATTTGTCTATTCGAACTGGACGCAGAGGCCTTCAGAAGTGCAGAATAGGTCACTGAACTCCCAAGCAAGTGGTAAGGTTTATAATTTTATTGATGCACCTCTTTAACATTATTACAAAACTACATAATGAGCGACTGCTGTTGTTGGATTGTCACACTTCTAATGTTCATTTTGAATGTATATGTTTGACAGTTGTTTTATTTTCAAGATCTGAGGTAAACTATCTGCTTTCATTTTCATTTATCACTGAATGAAGCACCTAATCAGCACCTGAGGTGATCATTGTCATAGTAGTTTATGCGGTCTTTCAGCAGTGACAATGCAGAAATAAAAAACATTTCTAAAAATTAAATTTCGCTTGTCACTGTCGTGGGTGGTTAGGGCAAAAACTCCTTTTAACATGGGAAAGATGCTAGACTTGTAAAGTGAAATAACCCACTTTATCATTCATACACCTTGGCAATTAGGCATTTGCTTCTGAAAAAAAAAGCACTGAAAGTTGTCCACAACTTTTTTTATAGCAGTCATAAAAGTTGTGACTTACTTGAGCAGAGTTTTTGTCGACATATATGTGAATTACACCTCCGTGTTTCCTGCATTCTTCAATGACATCATCTCTTATCTCAATGTCCCAGCCATGTTCATTTTCCCTACAAAGCAACACATCAAGAATTAATTTATTTATTTTTAACTACAACTTATTCCATACATCACTTGTCAAACTAAATCACCCCGTTCTTCATAATCAATCATTATATACATCTTTTCACTATTATTTTTTGTCGTGGTGCAAGCTGGATGTGATTAGCTTTCATCATCATGACAATCATGCCAGTGTGAAGCTTCAGACATGCTTTCCATCAAGCATCAACAACGATGGCCCATATGAATGGGGTGTCACTGCCTGATAGGGTAGCGACACTACCGAGGTAACAAGTCTGCAACCAAAGCTTTTGGACAAAGCCACATTCATTTTCTAATCCCTGTCTATTCAAAACAAAGTGCATTACTCGAATGTTATTCTCTCTTGTGATCGCTGCCTATACAAACTACGACGAGCTGCATGAACATGTTGGACTCGCTGTGTTTGGATGCTGATATAAGTATGCAAAGTTATTAACATAGTTACTGATGCACTGCTGATGCCACTTTTGCATGTGTAGCTGGGAAAGATGAGATGTACAGTGCCCAGCATAATTGGATACACCCCATTTCGAAAATGAATAATTCTTAGTGAATATCGGTCATATATTTTGGTGCATTTGAACAAAGTAGATTTATTAAGCAGATGTATTTAATAAAACTATATTTTAGTCACCGAACATCTTCAGACATAGAAAGATAATATCTTTCCATTCATGCCAAATATTGGGAAAAATAATTACAAACTACAAAATTTCAACAAAAGTTTAGAAATCTTTTGTTTCTCTTGAATTTTTCTCTTTTTAAATTATTTAATATTTTTCCCTAACATATAAATTTAGGTGTACTAGTTTTGGACTGTTAACAAGTTATTTTGTTTGTTTATCTCCAGATTAATCTGAAGATTTGGCTTCAGTACTGAGTAATCTAATGTATATGCACAAATATAATACTATAAAGCTTCCTATAGAAAATATTAATTTAAATGAGAGATTTGTGAGGGGTGTACTCGTATACGCTGAGCACTTTATGTAATGATATTAGACCTGGTTCTATGGTGGCTCTGTAGCTGGTTCTTAGAAGGCAGTGTTAAATTAGTCAACAAACACAAGGGTGAAAAACTTAACAAGTCATCTGTACTAGTAACAAGACAGCAAACTATGAAGGCGCATACTCTGATCCACTCATTTAATGAATGAACTGTGCATTATTGTCTAGAATAGATGAGACAAAAACAAACTACCCAACACAAGGGCAATTCGAAATCGAATGCGCAATTTGAAACGTTGCAATTAGTAATCACAAGAGGCTGCAATATAAAATATATGTATATATAAACAAAAATAACGAATAACATATGAGGTGAAGTGCCTTAAAACCAGTCCGCTATGCTTTATAAAATTAAACATGCTAGACTTTCTGCAATGGTGTCTTGAGGCACCTCAGACATGGTATCTGTTGTCGTGTACTATTCCACATTACATGAGAAGAAAAGATCGAATCTTGATGCTTGCGACTACCCACGACACCCTACATCAAGGAAACATGTGCTTTCAGTCCCGTGACTGGTGCAGCAGACCTGTTTAGTTTCTGTATGTGTCAAGCCATTTGCACTGACAAAATTATCACTGTTAGAAGGCTCACAAGACTGAACTGCCAAAAGCACTGGCTTCGAACTAAAACCTTGTTCACGCTGGTGGAAAAAGGTTCAAAAAGTTAAAATTAGTGCAACTCACATCTGTGGATTGAACATGTTGGAGAGCTGCAAACAGTGCGTGGCCAGTGGCTGGGTTGGAAGATTCATAGCTTGGTTCATCCCAGGATTGGGAATAAGAGGAGGTGTTGCTGAAGCTGTAAGTGAAAAAAAACACAAAAACAAGCAACATAAATAACTGCCACAAGCTACGTTTCCATCCACCTATTTTTATGTGCATTTTGGATATGCGCATAGAAAAACGGTTAATGGAAATGCCAATATGTGCGTTATATTGAAAATGCGCATAAAACATATGCGCATAACTGAGTAGGATAAACGTTTTATTCGATAAGAAAAGATGCACATAAACTAAATCAAATTTACATTAACTAAAGAACAAATTTCAGTATGCGCATTGAAAAAGGTCATGTGATTTTGTTATTAGAGATTATGTGATGATAAAAACACATGCAAGTGGACAAACCAGCAGCAACCAGCTTAATCATTTCAGGATTAATGAACATTAATGACCTCCAGAATCAAGAGCGCCTTCAAATGCCACAGTGCGTTCACTGCATGTCAGGATTGCCTTCTTAGGTGCAAGTCATTCATTAAATGAAGAAAACATTCGTGCAGCTTCTCCTACCACAGTAAATTCAGTTTTTACTGATGAAATTTGGCGCCAGATAATCAGGAAGTGATGATTTTGTTCGCTTTGACTCGAAACACTGCTTAATTCGCACATCTTTTATGCAATATTCCAGTTGAGCATAAAGTTAATTGCGATTTTTGAATAGAAACATAGCTACAGACACCATTACAGGTAAGCATCAAAGTTCATATAAAAAAAAAAACTTTCTGAACTCCTCTGAGCTGCAGTAAGGTGAAACATCTAAATATTTCAGAATGCTGCAAGCACACTGGACTGGTCATGTGACAATGACAATCCGATCAGCTTCACCCCCTTTGCAACAACATTGAAAGCTCAGCATAGGTGGAGGCACAGCTGATGTAACTGTACAGGGATAACCAGAGCAGGACGATTTGTCAAAAGGCTAATGCTCTGACACTTTGGCCAATTGTAATTTAAGTAGGTTTAATTTTAAGTTTTGGTTTTAAGATCTGAAAAAAGTATCATGTGGTATGTGGAACAGTTTATAGCTATGAAGTGAAAATGACTCCAAAAAAAGTTTCAGAAACACTGAATTACAACATGAAAAGGATTCAATGTGTTTCCTCTATGGGGCCTTACAATCTAATGCTTTCTCAGGTTAGAATATGAAAAAAATCAAGACTCACCATTTGGCATATTTCCAAATGACACAGAGCCACTCATCTGTAAAGCTTGCTTAGCAGCGGCAGGAATCTGTAGTCCTGTACCTGAAAAGGAAAAAAAATCCCAGACACAATATGAATATCTGTATCAGTTTGAAAACAGAAACAAAGCACAAGTAGTTTGGATGAGTCATTGGTACATGGAGAAACATTAACACGCATTGATCAATCTGCACCTTCTGCGAGTCTTGCCATCAGCTGTAGACGACCCGTCGTGCCCAAGTCAATGCCAGTTCTCTCCAGCTCATCATTGTCCAAGAATGAGCTGGCTGAAGAGGCATCCGAGCGCTCAGTAACATGACCCACCTTCATTGGCCGCCCCGCGAGCTCAAAACCATTTAGCTGCTCCAGGGCTTTCTTAGCACATTCTGCATCTGCAAACTGTACAAGAGAGAACCAATTAGCAAAACAGAAAGAGTTGTTTCCTTTACTGGTCAGAATGAAAAGAAAATGAAAATAAAATAAATACATACCATTAAAATTGTAATTATTTTCCTTAAATGTAAGATTTTAACTCTGAAATGTACAGTAACAAATTCTAAAAATTATTATTGTTATGCAACAGTAAGATGTCACAATTTCATTAAACTTTTATACAGACTGCTTTTATATTTTGATTAACTAATTCTGCCCATGTTTTCCTCTGTATAGACATCACAAGACCTATTTAAACAGAGTAAATTTGCATTGTGATGAACTCACCGATATGAAGCCATATCCTTTCGACCTGCCAGTCTCACTGTCCATCATTAGCTGGATGCCCTCAATCTGAAAATAGAAAAATAAATAGCTAAGCAGATTCACTCTATGCCTGCTTTATCCTGGTTTAGGTGATTATTTATGAATGCTAAAATAAGTAGCAAAACATGGATGATTGCAAATGCCATACAAACCTTTCCAAAGGGCTCAAAAATACCCCTGAGCATGTCCTCCGTTATGTTAAAGTGCAGTGAGCCCACATACAGCCGCATGGGCCCTGCGCCACCTCTTTGGAGCATGCTGGCCATGGCTGCTGCCCTGTTCTTCTCAGCCTGAATTACACAATTTAACAAAATGAATCCCATAGATTATTTTAAACATCAGAAAGAACATTTGCGCAGTAATAAAATTACTCTGACCTGTGAAGCCTGGACTATGATAGGCACTCCAAGCACCCTCTGTCCTGTGAGGCCGATTGCTAGTGGGACTGATGTTGAATCCACAAACTCAACATAGGCAATGCCCTTGGACCTCCGAGAATTTCTATCTGAGATCATCCTGACGTCACGGACCTTAAAAAAATTATTTTAAAGTTTAAGTATTTTGTCTGTCATTTAACAACACAGGGTTCATACACATTTTTACTACTAAAATTTCAAGACTTTTCCAGAACTTTCAAGTACATTTTCATGTAATGTCTACATATACATGATAAATAATAAGAAAAACAATGACGTTCAAATTAATTACAGCATATCATAGAACACACAACAATCTATTTTGTTTAAATTTGTTTTTATATCTATGTAAAATTGGTTTTGATAATGCTTACACAGCACTAACAATGTGAGAGCAAGTTTTTGGTCAAGAACAGAAAAGAAGTAAAGACAAGTTGGGATCAAAACGGTCCTGTTCTTAATCTTGTCAGTGTGGTCAACTGTGGTAGTATCTTTTAATTAGGCAAAAAAAAATTTGGGGGCTCTTTTTATTGTTACACTTTCTATGTTCTCTCCTATTATGTACCTATTGCTGTTAGTGTTTTTATGCCAATTTCGTTTGTTTATTTTTTTCTCTGTAAAGTTATTACTTGAACAGAAATTTAAAAAAATATGATAATGTCTGATTTTTCCAATATAACGCAGCCCTAATTCAAGTACACAGATATTTATTAAACTAATTTCCATGACTTTTTCCAAAACTTTGTGGGTTTATCTGTTTTTCCAAAACTTTTCCAGGCCTGGAAAATGTCATGTTAAAATTCCATGACTTTTCCAGGTTTTACATGTCTGTATGAACCCTGACAACAATAAAAAGGAACTACTATATAGATCACAAACAAAGATGATTTAATCTGGGGCTTCATACCTTTCCTACTGCTGAGAAGAAGTCTTCCAGATCTCTGGGTCGAATTCTGGCAGCAAGCTGCATGCAGAACACTGTACGGGCATCTCTCTCCTCAGGGCTCAGATTATCTATCGGTTGCCTGTTTGAAGAAACACACACGTAAATAACCACTGAAATGCAAGCCGGTCCCTCAGGAAATAGAGATTATGTGAACAGTCCCACTACATAAGCCATTCTACAATCACGAATAAAGACATATATTCACATATATTCAAAAAATTTTCTCTGAATGACCTTAAGCAGGTCGCACACTGTAAGCGCCACTCGGCGCCACGACATGGCGCGCACATGACAGTTAAAAGTATCACACACCAGACGCGGATATTCGCATGATATTTAAAATGAAACTAATCAGATGGCTCTCTGTGGCGCGGCAGAGAAATGAACAGTGTCCTGAGTCGTGGCTGGGCGCTGTGGACAGCCGCCGACTTGCGGCGCCGGTGTGTGTACCCTGATAGAAACCTATGTTTAGAATTCTGAAATGTATGGCGCTGCGTGGTGCTACGCAGTGCGCCGCCGAGAGGCGCTTCTGGTGAGCGACCTGCTTCAGACTTTCTTTTGCATTGAAATTAACATGACAAAAAATACAAATTTCACAGGAGGGTTAATAATTTTGACTTTCAACTGTATATCCCTAATGCGGTGTTCACACAAGATGCGGCAGGTGCAGATAAATTGCGATATAGGCATGTAAATAGGCGCATTAATATTTTAAGTTTACTCGCTTCATTTGCACCTCAAATCTGCTTAATCCGCTCATCAAATTTACTTCACAATAGACGAGGATTTGTGTCATGAGCAAGGCTTCTGTCTGCCCGGTGACTCTAGCTTTGTTGCTAAATGGCTAACATGGATTTTATTGAGAGACTAGCTGTGTTTATGTGCTTTATGAAGACTGAAAAACAGCATCGATTAATTGGAACCATGTCTGAGTCCACTAGATCCATACAGAGGTGCACCCAGCTCTGTGAGTTCTTAAAATCCTCCAGAAAACATAGCTGGATTATGGAGGCTTTTAGCCGTGCTTAAGACTGAGCCAAGCCCAGTTTGATGAACTGTTGTCTGGTGTCGGCAGGAGGATTTCCCCCAGGACACCAAAAACAGGTGCTACGTCATAACCACGCCACTACAAGACAAAGCTCACGATTGGTAATACGGCGCGAATGTTCGCTGAAGTTCAGATTTTCTAACTTGAGCGATTCGCAAATTGCATCTTTCGCAACGCGTCATTCGCACGAAACATGCCACAGGATGTCTATTTGCATTGACTTAACATGTAAATCACTCACGCTTGACGATTCATCCGCATCTGGTGTGAACGCAGCATAAAGATTAATATTAAAGGTGAGGGTGAACTCTTTTGGCTACGGAGTAATTTGTGTAAATACTTTGCTACTGGAGTACAGACAGTAATGCGCATCTCACCTGACAGGGCTTTTGTCCTTCTTGAATGGGCTTTTCTCCTTCCTAAATGGGCTTTTGCTCCGAGACCGTTTTCGACTAGATTGAGAAAGCTTGGTTAGTTTGTGTTTATCACTGATTCAGGTTTAAATTACTCAACAAATACACGCACACACTCAACAGGCAGCAAGAGTCACTGACAAGATTACCTGTGTTTGGGAAAATGTGGTGGGCCGGTCTTCCCTCCAGGACCACCATTTAATTTCTGCCCCATACTGTGAGATAAAATGACAGTTTGGGTCTATAAAATAATTTTAAAAGAGCCAAATGCAGACAGAGAACTTCATTACCCATAATCCTAAATAAGATACACCTTGAAACCATGGGCCAGAAATGACATTACTTTTACAATCCAAGCAATATATTTTACATTTAGTATACTATATAACTATATAAAAAAATGTTACTCACAGACTTGCCCTGTATTTAAATAAATGATTTATTTAAATAGAGTAAAAATGAATTATACAATAAAATAACGATACTTATAATAAAATAAAAATAATGGCAATAATGTACTGCCTGTAATGTAATTAAACATTAAAGTTAAAGCATTAATAATTCTCTTTAAGAAAATGAGGATTATTATCATACTTATTTAAAGGCCTGTCCAGTTTGTTCATTAAACCACTGCTTAATAATAAAGAATAGAGAATTTAGAGAATAGAGAATGTAGCTTCTACACTGAATTAGCGAGAGTTTAACTCACAAAGGGCTTTTGCGTCCACGGCTACGTCCACCACGATCCTTACTGCGGGATCGTGAACGCTTTCGCTCTTTGCTCCGTGAAGGCTTCCGCTCATGGCTGCGGCTCCTGCGGCTCTCTCTGCTCTTTTTGCGACCCCCGCTTCCACTCCTCCGTCGGCCTGGGCTTGGACTACGACTATGGCTGCGTTTTTTCCTTTGGGTAAAGAAAAACAACACATTTTCAGTCATTTTGAACATAAAAAGAAATACACACACATGAATCTAGGTGTTTGCTTACTTCTTGCTGCGTTCCTCATTGTGACCATTGGCGCTAGATGACTTGCTTTCACCCTGAACAGCATTGAAAAAGAGAACAACATGAATCAGAATCAGATTTCCAGCCAATTATGATTACACACAGACACAAGGACTTTGTCTGGGTGACAGAAACTTCCAATGCATTGACATAATGACAATAATTAAAGGATAGTTGATCCAAAAATGAATATTTACTCACCATTTACTCACCCTCAAGTGGTTCTAAACCCTTTTAAAGAGTTTATACTGTTGAACACTGCAGAATATTTTTAAAGAAAGCTGTAAACCTGTAACCATTGACTTCCATTTTAGGAAAAACAAATACTGTGGATGCCAATGGTTACTGGGTTCTTTAAAATATGTTCTTTAGTGTTCAACAGAATAAGTAAGTCAAAATGGTTTGTAAATGATGAAAATTTTAATTTATGGGTGAACTATCCCTTTAAGATGTACATAATATAATACAATTTAAACAAGTATTTATAACAAATACATGTGTATTTACACACAATATATTTACAAAAACGAAAAAAGATAAGCATCATTGTACAGGTTACACACATTTATGCAAGGAAATATAAACAAAAGGGTTTGATATGGTGAATTAATATGCTTAAACAGTGTTGAATACAGCACTTCTTTAACATGGGTGACAAAAAACTTTGTGCCAGAAACGGGTGGAAACATTGGAGGTGGAGAGGGGAGGGGGACAAGAGATAAACGACATAAATCCTACTATCACTGGTTCATTTATGACAAACTGCTTGCATTTTTTATTTTTATAACAAGTGCAGATTGACAGTCATCATGATCTGTTTTTCAAAGGGGCTATACGAAAGAATTTGCTCGTATAAATGATCATATGTAAAAGTTGAAAAACAAGACCTTTCCAAATGTTATGAAGGTTTGTGGACCTTGGACATTATTGCCAAACCAAAACCAAAAGAATGCTTCAGTGAAGTACCTGCACATGACTGAAAAATAAGACCACATCATGGATTAAAATCAGAGTCTTAATGCATGTCAGCAGTGTGGCATCTTTCTAGATGTCCTTTACTTGTATATTGCTAAAAATACATTTTTCTTTTTTTTTTTCTTTTTTTACTTTACCAAAGAACTAAAACATAATTTGTCTTGAGTACACTGGGCAACAGAATCATTTGTAGTATGTTATGTGTGCATAAGCGAGAGCGCAAATAATAAGTTGCTGGTCAAATTCAGTTAATCGCCAAAAATACTAAATTCTATATATAGCCCATTTAAACAAGCAGATGCTAGCAGGGTCTGATATTTAACACCTGAAAAGTACGATTTAAGTTCAAGGTCTTTTTTGGGGGGGACTGTCAGGGACGTGATGCAAGTACCCTGCTATTTAAAGCCTAAGTCTTGCTGTAGCCATGCTACAGAGATGCTAAAAATCCAGAGTCGAGGATGTCAGTCCTTGTGATCTTCCCCAGATTGCGCTGTTGCACTGTGAGAGCTCGATGCCATCTCTGTCTCACAGCTTGTCCTGAAGCAGACAGGGATTTACATGGCTTAGTCATATCGCTTCCCAAAAGACACCGCATCAAAGTCAGCCAAAAAAAAGATACAACTTCAAACCTGACCAAAATCTGTATATTTCTCATTTTAACAATGTTTCTTGTTTATAAAGTTGTAGATATACATTTACTGACAGAAATGCATATTCTTGTATTAGTAAGTAAAGAAATATAAAAAGAGAATGCACAAACCAAATGTCATCAGCAGCATTGATTTTAGAGTAACTGGGTAGAGACAGCATTGCATTCATGTAGTTAAAAATAATTAATAGAACACTTCCATTCGTTTCACCTTTAAACACCTAAGATGACTTCAGCTTTCAGGTATTAAATTTACAAATCCAGGAGCAATAAGCAGGCAAGACCATAGAGAAATTTAAAATTAACAATAGTATTTCCACTGCAAAATATTTAGAAGTATATTGTTCATCCTTGAAATGTACAGCAGCATTTAATACTATGATTAAGGTGTATAGTGTATGCAAGGTGTACAGAATCTACACTACAATTCCAAATATTTGGTGTGTGTATAATTAAAAGTAATTGTTAATATATTTGTTAAAATGTGCTAAAAAATTCTTGATTTCTATTCATGAAAGAAACCCGATTTCCCCCCCAATAGGCAGTGCAAGAACAATAGGCAGTGCTACTGCTTGTAACACGGGTAACTAAATAAGTAAACAATAAAAAAAGTAAAAATAAAGGCTGACTGATTTTGTTTTACCATCACACGAATAAATAACATTAAAATAATTGGTTTGTAAAATATAATTTGTAATAATATCCTCAATATTGTTGTATTTTTAATGGTTAAATGTTATATGAAAAAAAATTATATATATATATATATATATATATATATATATATATATATATATATATATATATATATAATAAGAATTATTAGCCCCCTTTTGAACTTATTTTCAAAATATTTTCTAAATGATGTTTAACAGAGCAAGGAAATTTTCATAGTATGTCTGATAATATATTATGCTCCAGAAAAAGTCTTATTTGTTTTATTTCGGCTAGAATAAAAGCAGTTTTTAATTTTTTTAAAAAGAATTGATTTCAGGGTCAAAATTATTAGCCCCTTTAAGCTATATATATTTTTTGATAACTTAAAGAACAAGCCATCGTTATACAATAATTTGCCTAACTACCCTTACCTGCCTAATTAACCTATTTAAAAGCCTTCAAATTATACTTACTTTAAGCTGCATACTAGTGTCTTGAAAAATAACTAGTAAAAATTTTTATTATTGTCATCATGGCAAAGATAAAATAAATCAGTTATTAAAATTATGTTTAGAAATGTGTTGAAAAAAATACTCTCTGCTAAACAAAAATTAGGGGGAAAAATAACTCAGTGGGATAATAATTCTGACTTCAACTGTGTGTGTGTGTGTGTGTGTGTGTGTGTGTGTGTGTGTGTGTGTGTGTGTGTATATATATATATATATATATATATATATATATATATATATATATATATATATATATATATATATATATATATATATATAAATAAATCTTGAGTGATGGTGTATATTTTTCTGCCTCTGCAAAAGATTTTGTTCTAAAATTGATTTGACAATAAGATAGCGTTCTATTTTTGTTTGCCTAAGGGATCAAAGTACATTAATACACTGCGCAATTACTACCTTAGGTTTTTTCACAGTTCACACTGGAATCAAAGATGTATTCAGGGGAGTAGAGGTGAGTTATCATTAGGCAAGTCTATAAAGAGAGATAGATGGGCATTTATTTGTCGTTGAGGATATCATACTGCACAACACAACTCTCTCTCTGACACATTAGAAATTCTTACATTTCAGTCATGCACAGAAAACAAATGCAGAACGGCAACATGAATTCAGTTCAAACACACATGAAAATTAGGTTGTCATTTATCCACCCATGTCATTCCAACCTGAATGGAATCATTTACTTTTTTCTGAGGAACATAAATGAGAATAATATTTATTATTAATAATAAAGAAGCACATGAAAGTTTGTTTCAAGGTGCAATATGGAAGCTTTATGGGAGAAATAGGCCAAACGTGTATTTATTTATGATGTTAAAACCTTTCTGATTACTAAATAACAGATTTCCAAGGATTAGACTTAGGATGTCAAAATGGCCTTTGTTGATGAGTTATAAGTATGACCCAAAGTCACATATGAGTTAAAACAAAATAACATTTGGTAAAACATGCACACAGCAAATATTTAAATATTTTGCACAGTAATGTTTCAATAGTTTATACTGGATTTCTTTAAACCCTTTAACTGCCTGTTCTGCCAAACAGTTGACCACATTTTGACTGTTTTAAAAAATGACTGTTAAAGTAATTCAAAGAATGACTTTTAAATAATTGTTCACACTACACAGCATTGTTGCTTTAAAAACAATATCAAACAAACATAATTCTGTTGCACTACATTTGTTTTCTTGTTTTTTTTTAAATAAAGCCAAAATCATGTTAAATGAAAATCTGAAATTTATGGCATACTTCAAAAAATATAGATGGTTTAGTATTCAAAAATGTTTTTTTTGGATATGTTTTTAAATAAATTGGTCTTACACTTCATATTTTCAGACTTTTCAAAGTATATGTATTAATTCCGGTACTTTTACCATAAACCGACATATCTACCATTCACCAAATATTTAGAAAGTATGGAATGTGTTGAGAAAAATTAATTGAGTGTGTTAAATAGTGATATTAGGAGTTAAGAAATGCAATCCAAAGAGACAAATAAAGACATGCAGAGACAAATAAATGTCTATGGATAAAATTTGTGATATTACCAGAAACAGACTGCTGTACTCGCGTGGCATGAAACTGGCATTGTAAATCAAAATATTTAATTTAATATAAGTTTTAAAGAGCCAGTCCTTAATCATTGAATGTGATATTTTTATTTGAATCTTTGTGTTCCTCATAAAAAACAACATTCATACAGGTTGGAACAGTGAGTAAACTTATAAAGTGATTTTTCATTTTGGGTGAACTAATCCATTGAAACCCATCAAAACAAATAAAAAAGGAAGAAAATGAAAGGGGGGAAAAGAGAATAGATCAGGTAACTTCCGGTCGCCCACCCACCTTCCTATAAGGAGCTTCTAGCATGGCCTCAACGTCGAAGTCGTCTGCCATCCTGACCTGTTGTATGAACAAAACACGGGGTTTACAAAATACAACACGACGTGTTATACGTTATAGTTGTTAAACTATGTGTTAACGCTACATCGACCAAACAAATAAACAGAAATGCATCTTACAGCAGAACTGTGGTCTTACTGGTTTATAAATAACACGCTCGATTCTGCAGCAGACGCTATCGAGACAACAACAGCATTACATAAGCGGCTAATTTAGACTTCACACTCATGTTCTGACAGACAAAAATCAGCAGTTTGTGCAACGTTTTCACTGATGACTGATCCAAATTGATAATTAGACCTAAAACATATTTGGAAAAATTACCTGTTTTTATTTACTCCGTTTGTCGTCGCGACCTCTGCGACGCGCGTGAAGCAAAGAACTGCAAAAACAAACGGTCAGATCCGCGTACAGACCAGCAACACACACAACGATTCAATATTCTAACAGAAACAAAGAGCAATGGATATGTCTATTGATATTTGACAAGAATCGGTTTAGTTTGTCATGAGGTTTTCCCCACAAGACAACTTCCTGCTTTGCCCAAAATGGACGCTGTTAGGGGGCGGGGTTTCCTGTCTTTTCGTTATTTTGATAAAAGTCCAGGAAATTTGTGCACACGCACACACACACACACACACGTATATAAATACATACATATATATATATATATATATATATATATATATATATATATATATATATATATATATATATATATATATATATATATATATATATATATATATATATATATATATATATATATATATATGTATGTATGTGTGTGTGTGTGCACTCTGTGGTTTATTGGCATCCAAATAAATAAATAAATAATAATAAGAAGTTTCTTTTCCTCAGGTTATCTTATTTTTTCGTCTTGTTTGTTTATTTGAACATAAATGCATTGCAGAAATTAGTTAACTATTTTGTAAGTTATTAAAAGGCTGGAGTAAAGATTATAAATAATATAACGTTAGAAGTCTGATATATGGCACTATAAGATATTGCAGATTTATAGGCACAAATTATATTTGAATTTAATGTTACATTTAAACTGCCATTTTTAATTTTACATTAAACATATATATATTTGAACATACATAATTGTAATGCAATGTAATTGCAATATTAACCTTTGTGAATCTACATATTATCTTAGCTTATATAAACGTAATTTAGTGATTAATTATTAAAAACCAAACACAACAAAATTCAAATAAAACAAATCAATAATTGACCATAAATGTGTTTATACAGTCATTGGTCGAAACATGACGAATCCTGTTTGTGTCTGATGTTCATCAACACCAAAAAGTTCCGAAAGCTCCCTCAAAACAATCGCAGTTAATAGTTTTTTTTCTCTCTCCTCCTGGAGAGGGCGGGGTTTATGAACAATACTGCAACCAGCCACCAGGGAGCAACCTAATGTTTTCTTGCGAGGCACAGCTGAAACTAAGCGAGCTGTCACTGCAGCAAACCGTTTTTGAAAGGTAAACTTTCGTCATTTTTAAATACTAATGTGTTGGGTAAACTTTATGTAATAATATGTAACATATTTAAGATACCAATATGGATTACTTTCTTTGGTACAAATGGGTAGGCTACTCTTAGAAAAGAGTAGTGGCCTACTACCACCCGACTCTTTAGTTCTGAGCGTGTAGATTAGAGATGCCCAAACTAGAGCCCATTCTAACCTTTGATTTGAGGGAGAATGAAGGGGAGGTGGTTGGGCGAATATCTGTGACTGAGATCATCATTTCAAATTTAATGTAACCTTTTGTTTGTTTGATTTGTAATTTTTTTTTTTTGTAAATGATAATATTTTTTTAAAAGTAAATACTGTCACTAGACAGATAGAGACAGAAAAATGCACAAGACATTGGCAAGCAAATCAAGGCAGAGGCAGGTGCTGCTTTACGTATTTTGCATAGAACTGTTTATGTTTTTACTGTAATACATTTAATATACTTTTTTACTTTTAAAATACCTTTTAAATGAGGAAATTACTCATGGAAACTTTAGTGTAACAGAGTCTGGTATATTTACCTACGGCCCACAGCCCTCAATCAAGTTTAGTTTTTGGCCCTTCATAAGAAAAAGTTTGGGCACTCCTGGCGTAAATTATAGTAAAATATATAATCATATTGAAACTGTAGATAGGATACTATAACATTGTTCATTAAATAATTTTAATATTAAAAAGCAATACATAATAACACTATGGCCTATGTTTTCAACCTGTATCTAGCAGTGTTAGCATCTTTTATTCACATTCAGTACTATACCATCAACACAGAGATTAAATAAACATACATAATATAAATAATGCAATTAAATTGCATATATCTATAACCCAAAATTACATTCAATTTCACAGTTTCTTCTTAAATGAAAGAAAAGTTTCATTAGTCAGCACCCAAGCTTCGACCTTAACCAAGACTAGACTTACATTAGAAAAGTAATAAAACTCTAAACATATGGCAATATAGTACAGTATGTGCATCTCTGTATGACCCCAATTATCAACCTGTTAATTTATAACTTTGATCAAGATAACATACATCACATTTAAAAGAACATATTCACAGTTTAAACTGTTAACTGCTTAACTTTAGTCCTGCTTTATCTTTTGTTCAGTGAGGGAGGTTACTCAATACAGATTCCTGCTGCACTTGAGATACTCTATATCATTATATCAAAAAAAAAGAAAGTGCATTTCTGTTTTGCATTTTTGTAGTCTGCTTCAACTCTTATAAGTATTTAAAAACTGCTCTATTACTTTAGGATTACTTGAATAAAAAGCAAATTAAGTAAACAAACTTTTAAAAAGAGCGCACGTTTTTGTGTTTTGTCAGATTATATATATTTTTATTTTCATAATTATATATATATTTTCATAATTATATATATATATATATATATATATATATATATATATATATATATATATATATATATATATATATATATATATATATATATATATATATAAATGCTCCAAGAAAAAAAAAATCCTATTAGGAACAGAACAGATCAACCAACCCTCGGGAAACCCAAAATGATTCTTCAATAGCATCACTATAAAAACACCATTTTGTATCTTTAATTTTTGAGTGGGTTCTAAAGCATACTGATTATAAACTTAAGTGTAGTGCCATATTTATTCCTATATCTCTTTTACTTTGTAGATTGTGTCAAAGCAGCTTATATTAAGAAATAAGAATAAAAAACAATGATATAGATTGTGGAACATTGCAGCATATCAGACAGGCAGGAGAGTTGGGGTAGAATTCTGGCATTGTTCTAGTTAAATGAATACTGATTTAGTTCAGTTTAAAACAAAATGTCACTGTTGAAATACAGTCCACTGAAGAGCAGCTCCAATAATACCAATCAAGCAAGTCAGAGGCAACAATGGCAAGGAACTAAAATTCCAAAAACTGACAGAAGTGGAGAACAAACCTTAGAAGGTTTGGCCAGACATCGATTGAGAATCACTAATGGGATGACTTATGTAACTACAACAGCCTACAAAACAAAAAATGTCAAATAATAATAGTAATACAATTTAAATAATGAAAATAGCCCATAGCCCAGATAGCAAGCCACTGAAGAGCAGCTCCAATAATACCAATCAAGCAAGTCAGAGGCAACAATAGCAAGGAACTAAAATTCCAAAAACTGACAGAAGTGGAGAACAAACCTTAGAAGGTTTGGCCAGAAATCGATTTAGAATCACTAATGGGATGACTTATGTAACTACAACAGCCTACAAAACAAAAAAGGTCAAATAATAATAGTAATACAATTTAAATAATGAAAATAGCCTATAGTCCAGATAGCAAGCCACAGAAGAGCAGCTCCAATAATACCAATCAAGTAAGTCAGAGGCAACAATAGCAAGGAACTAAAATTCCAAAAACGGACAAAAGTGGAGAACAAACCTTAGAAGGTTTGGCCAGAAATCGATTTAGAATCACTAATGGGATGACTTATGTAACTACAACAGCCTACAAAACAAAAAATGTCAAATAATAATAGTAATACAATTTAAATAATGAAAATAGCCCATAGTCCAGATAGCAAGCCACAGAAGAGCAGCTCCAATAATACCAATCAAGTAAGTCAGAGGCAACAATAGCAAGGAACTAAAATTACAAAAACTGACAGAAGTGGAGAACAAACCTTAGAAGGTTTGGCCAGAAATCGATTTAGAATCACTAATGGGATGACTTCTGTAACTACAACAGCCTACAAAACAAAAAATGTCAAATAATAATATATTACAATTTAAATAATGAAAATAGCCCATAGCCCAGATAGCAAGCACAGAGTGCTGGGCCAGACAGATTTTGATACCTGCAGGGTGGGGACTAGTCATCCATTGGGCAAATTTAAAGAGACAGAGCTGGAGTTTAAGTGCCGGTACACAGCAAGCTGACACCAAACATCTAGCGCTGATGAAACTTAACGGTGTTGTTGCCTCGTGTTGGCTCACATCTGGTTCTGTCTGGACCAAAAAGCTGGCCGTGAACACACCAAATGGAAGAAAGCCGACTGATTCAAGAGTGTGCTTTCTGTGCAAGATGATGTGTTTTTCCGCACAGCAGGGGCAGTGTTTGTTATTTTGTTCAGAATGGCAAAACGAGAACTCAACAAGAGGTGACGTGTGGAACACATTAAACCAACTAGCTAGACCAATGATAAATAACAGACAGATGAAGCGCAATGTCCAATTGTCAGCTTGTGTCCCAGCCCTAAGATGTCAGAGGGTTTGAGAACAATAAGTATCTGTTGTGGTGAAACTGCAGGTCCAAGTAGGTCACCGTTTCAGACTAACAAAAGGGATCAATGCAGAGATTTGTCTCTCACTGGGGTCTTTGCAGGAATCAAGTCTTGTGCACTTTACTCATAGATGACTATGACAACCATCTGCCCTGGAAACAGGCAAGATCTGATATTATGTGAATCTCAGGATACAGAGAAACAGACAAACTGACAGGGGTGTAGATGTCATTCACTCATGTCAGTTTAGATATTTTAGGAATAATCAATTGTCTAGAATTAATTGAACATAGTTGGAGTGAGTTGCTGTAATAAAATGTATACCTAAAAAAAGTTGTTTAATAGGAGCCAATGCAATGCTGACAGAACTGGACTAATACGATCACGTTTCTTAGTTCTAGAAAGCACAGTTGCTGCATTTTGATTCAGCTGCAGTTTGTTTATTATCCTTCAGGGCAAGAGGTTATAATAGCATTAACAGGCTTTTCTGCACTAGACGTTGATTGCATATGTTGCCGTTTGGCTGAAGTTTTACAGATGATAGTGAGTTATATTTATATTACTTGAAATCTCATCAGTAGAATTGTGTATAAATGGTTGTCAATAAAGTGTGCAGTTAACCATATTTTGAAGATAATAGCAGTAATTATGAAACTGAAGATGTGCTTAAAGGGTCACCAAACACCAAAACACATTTTTTGAGATGTTGACATGTTGCTAAAAACACTGTTAGGACTCACATATATCACTAAAAAGTGAAAATGAATTGTTTTTGCGTTATTTTGGGCAAATTGGTTCTTACGGTTTGAAAATAAATTTTAAAGCTGCGTCAAGGCGATGAGGTCTTTGTGTATATTCCAGCGTGGAGATTGGCTGTTTGTATCGGCTGGTAGAACATGAAGTCTTTGAGGTTTCAGCATTAATTTATGAGAAAGACTTTCGAAGCAATCAGCACACTATTGTGAATGAGGTGCAACTTTATTAATATGCATAATATAGCTTCGAAGACTGTTTTAACTGTTACAGTGTTCAGACGGCAGAGAGACGCCACGTTGAGTTACCAACCGTAATTAAAACAAGTGGAAGAAGAATTGTTCGGAGACATGGGTTGTCAGTGTTCAGTTTATAAATGTGCCACAACGAAATTTTTGTTTCCATTTGCCTATGATGAGAGCACAGCTCGCGGGTGGACCCACATTTGTGGATGACAGTGGATAACATGTGACAAAAATATGTTTATATATGTATATATATAGGATTATATATAGGAATATTTTTTACCCAAGAGCTTTTCGCATCTGGAAATGGTGGAATTTGGAAAAAAAGACAAGGTTCCAGTTGTGTTGATTGTCCTGTCTACAGATTTGGTAAGCGAGCGATCAATGTTCTTTGCTTATGTTTATTCAAATGACAAAGTTAGTTATTGTCGTCAGCAGTACTCTTTCTGTTTTTAAAGACATACCTTAGTCAAAATTATTTAGGTACTAAGTTTACAGTAATATCACTACCATATTATGGACTGAAAGATCCGCTGTAAATGCTGTTCTCCGAATGTAAACATGTAAACACCTTAATCAAACTATTACTGTCGTGTAGGATTTTCACCACATAGGATTTTTGCTGCATTTTGTGACAGCATAGTCTATACACACACAGCGGTTTGGTGCTATTCTCTGCACCTACCAAGTCTCTGCATCTACCGAGAAATGCTGAGGTTTTTGTTTTCTCCCATTCACTGTGAAGTATTAAATTCCATTAAAACAACACTCTTCCAGCAGTTCCAGCAGCTCTTCGCATCCTATATCTTGTTTGTCACGTGGGCATGCATGAAAAAGTGCCAAACTGCAGTTAAAATCAACAAATTAAGAATAAAACACCAAAAATTACATGAAAACACAGGAGGAAATGTGGACAGCATGGTGACGCAATGATGTTAATCAAATTATGTGCTTTAACATGTAAAACATGGATTATGAAAGGAACATTCAAAAAGCAACTCATGTAAACACCTTAATCATATTATTGTCTCATTCAAATTCAGGCAAATAATTTGATTACTGATGTCAATGTAAATGCAGTCACAGTTTATCTCCCCTGCATCTGCATTTGTGTTGCCTCTGTGAAAATCAGTGCGTGCATGTTCTGAAACTCCCCTTTTCATGCAAACCCTTCCCTCTTTTGCCACTCGACACTCCCACCTAAACAAAGCTGGACTCACCCACTTTCCTGACTTTTTTCAAACTAGGGGTGTAAAAACACCCTGCTGAGACGGGGTGTTTCATTGCCCTTTAAGTCAAAAACACTTAGATCCTGTGTGAAAATTAAATTTGTACCATTTAATTTTCTTGCTCACATTGTTTTTCTGTAGGTGAAAAAGTCATTTGTGCAAGTTATGTAAGTTTTCAGTAATATTCACAGAAAAAAGTTTTGGTAATCTTTAGTCAAAGTCTGACCATTTACTTTTGTGTTTGGAGTGGCGTTTTTTGTTGACGTCAACTTGTTGGCGTTCAAACCAATATTCTTAACCTAATTTTTTACTTAATTCTTAACTAAAATTCAATTGGAAGTACATCAACACACTGAAATAAAAGTCTCAGCATCTTTCAGTTCACCCAGACTTTACATTCAAATTTAAAATAAATGTTCTCTTAATTCTAAATAAAAAAGTTAATAAAATAATATATGAATCATGAACTATGGAACGAATATAGAAAAACATTAGATTCACAATGTACATTTTACAAATATGTATGAAAATCAAATGTATAGTACACTTTATACTTTAATAGTATATGAACCTTATTTCATTAAATATTAAAATAATCTATTTTTGTAAGTACAATCACCAAGTAAAGTTACAGAGTAGTCATAATGTTGTTTAGCCTATTGTCCAGCATTGATATTCCTTTATTTAATGCTCTTACCAAGCTGTAGTCTTTTATCTTTCTTCATTCATTCTCAGCTTTGCTTGTTTCACTGAGAACATTTACACAGTCGTAATCTGGAGGAACAGTAAAGAAGAGCTCATCATCAAAGCATTGCTCATCTGAGGGTGAAGCCAGAAATGGTAGCTTGAGAACTACACCAGTCAGCATTCCCCCTACTGCAGACACGGCAATGGTCCCAAACAGTGCAGCCACCTGAAAGAGAGCCTGTTCCTTTGCACTTCTGCCCAAGCCTGCTTCCAGATCTGGAATCAATTGTTGTAACTCCACGAGCTGAGGGTCTCCTTCGGGAGGTGCTTGATGAGAGAAAGTCTGGTAAAGACTGGGGCCGTATGTTTCCTCGGTAGCCAGCAGAATGGCACAGATTCCTGCAAGACTGGAAATGAGTCCGGTTAGTCCGTGCAGGTTATGTATGCCACACTGATCTTGTATACGCAGCTTTTGTGCCAGGACCGGGCTTAGGTATTTGTACCCCAGCATGCACGCAAAGCACCCCATGACTCCTAGCACATAAGCAGCAGCCGGTGAAATCATCATGTCCACTGAGGCGCCGACAGTTACACCTCCAGCCAATGTTACATTCTGCACATCAGCCATGCTGATCTTACCATTCTTGCTTAGCATGCTGGACAGGGCAAAAGCAGTAATTGTTGAGGCACTGAGACCTATAAATGTGTGCAGAACGGCTCGGTGCTGGTCGTCACCCTTGAAGGTCAGCGCTGAGTTGAAAGATGGCCAAAACACCCAGAGGAACAGGGTTCCCATTACAGATAACAGATCTGATTGGTAACTTGTGGATACCTTTGGGTGTCCTTCGTTTAGGCTGGGTCTATACAGGACAAATGTGACACCCAGGCCAAAGTAGCAGGCAAATATGTGGATGAGAATTGAGCCACCAGCATCATTGATCCTCAGGTATTTCAGTACAGCCCACTCTGTGACACCAAACAGAGGGATCTCGAGCAAGGCCATGATCTATAAACAATATGCAATATGTAGTATATGAGGGTTTGCAAATTGTAGTTTATTAAAATAACAGATGGTTTAATCCAAAGTATTTTACATCTTACAAATTATCATTAATTGACTCAGTAACTTTACAAACCAAAGTACACATCAAACCTTCAGAAAACCTAGTGTTGCAACATTTTAAGTCTTGATAAAGTGTAAAATAATGTTTGGTTCCATACAATCGATTTATGTTGGAACAACTTAAATGAATTAAGTTAATTTAGTTTTTACTAATTTAAATAGATTGAGCATAAAACATTTAAGTTGTCCCCCCAAAAACTTAAGAAATGTGTTCTTGAATTGTGAAAAACGCAAGAACAAGTAGTTTGAACAAAATGCAAATGCAATTTTTTGAGTGCAGGCTGTGTAGAGATTTTTTTTAATTGTATGGCTGCATCACATGCATTTTTTTGTGAACAATGAAATTCCAGAATTCTTCATGTAAAGAGTGTCTCTTATGTGTACTGACATATTGGTGTCATATTTTGGGATGTTACGTACATTGAGATGCTGTTCATGTGTTTTTACACTGGATATGTAAATTTACTGCATTTCTGTTATGAAGCGGACAGGAGACAGAGGTAAGGAAACGTTAGGGTGTTTATTAAATGACAACAAGGAGCACATGAAGGATAGCCAGGAGGATCAGGAATGATGTTGGGGTCTTTTCCTCCGTGGCTGGGTAACAGGAATACACGAGGATGGACAGCACACACCAGATACAGCTGACAGAGGATGACACAGACTTGGAAGGACTGGAAGACAGGACGATTCGGGAGGACCAGGAAGACTAGGAGGAATACAAAGAGAACAGGTAAGTAAATCGTTTGTTTTAGCTGAGGATGACTACGCTGAGTGGTCGCTCAGTTGTCCGCTTTCGTCGAGACGAGCCCGGACAATGAGCGACTGGAGTGCTGTGCTTTTATCTGGTGCTCGTGAATGTGATGCAGCTGTGTGCTCATTAGAAGTCAGGTGATGGTGATCTTCGTGAGTGGGGGTCGTGAGAGCCTGACCAATCCATGACAGTACCCCCCTCCCCAGGGCCCGCTCCTGAGGGCCGACACCTCCGACGCCGTGGTGGTCTCCCTCTGCCTCTAGGCGCTGGGAACTCAGGGTGGCTCTCATGAAACTCCACCATGAGACTAGGATCGAGAATATCAGCTCTGGGAACCCATGTCCTTTCTTCGGGGCCGTACCCTTCCCAGTCCACCAGGTACTCCAACTGGCCACCACGACGTCGGGAACGCAAGATCTCCTTCACTGCGTAGACGGCTCCTTCTTCTAGGAGCAGTGGAGGAGGGGGTTCCTCTTCGTGGTCAGGCTCTGTGGAGGGAAGAACAGGATCGTGATAGGGTTTCAGGAGTGATACGTGGAATGTAGGGTGAATACGGTAGTGAGAGGGTAATTGTAGTTTGTAGGTGACGGGGTTAACCTGTTCCACGATGGTGAAGGGACCAACAAATCGGGGACTTAACTTGCGAGAGGGCAGTCGCATGCGTATGTCCCGGGTGGATAGCCACACCTTTTGTCCGGGTGTGTATCTGGGTTCTTCAGACCTTCTCCTATCGGCGGTTACCTTGCTTCGACGGACTGCCCTCTGCAGATGTTGATGAGCCTCGTCCCAGACTCTCTCGCTCTCCCGGAACCAGTGATCCACTGCGGGGACATCAGATGGTTCGCCATCCCAGGGAAAGAGCGGTGGTTGGAAGCCCAGGACGCACTGGAATGGCGTGAGTCCGGTGGAGGGTTGCCGCAGTGAATTTTGGGCATATTCTGCCCAGCCCAAATACTGGCTCCAGGAGTTCTGGTGACCACTGCAGAAGGTCCTCAGGAACCGTCCCACCTCCTGAATCTTCCTCTCTGTCTGCCCGTTGGTTTGGGGATGATATCCAGAAGAGAGGCTGACGGCCACACCTAGGAGCTTGAAGAAGGCTTTCCATAGACGTGAGATGAACTGTGGACCTCTGTCCGACACAATATCTTCTGGAATACCAAATGACCTGAAGACTTGATTAAAGATATTGTCGGCAGTTTCAAAGGCTGTGGGAAGACCTTTCAGAGGGATTAGTTTGACAAACTTTGAGAATCTATCTACTATGACTAGAATACAGGTATTACCTTCTGACGAAGGGAGGTCAGTGATAAAGTCCACTCCTAGGTGTGACCAGGGACGGTTCGGAATCGGCAAGGGATGGAGCTTTCCAGCGGGTAGATGACGTGGGCTCTTGGATTGGGCACAGTCCTTACAGCCCTGAACATATTGCCTCACATCCCTTGCCATGTTTGGCCACCAGAATCGTTGGGATACTAGCGAGAGAGTATTGTTGATCCCTGGATGTCCAGTGCCTAGCGAGGTATGTAAGGAGTGGATCAGATCTACCCGGTGTTCAGGTGGTATGAACTGCCGATGAGGAGGGCATCCCGGCGGAGCAGGGGCTTCCGGAGTGGCAACGACTGGAGGAGCGTTCCAGGTGATCGGACAAATGGAGATGTGTTCGGGAAGAATCTTCGTTGGGAGTTCTTCATGATCGTGATGCTCGTGTAAACGAGAGAGAGCGTCTGCTCTTAGATTCTTGGGTCCTGGACGATAGGAAATGGAGAAATCAAAACGTGAGAAGAAAAGTGACCATCTGGCTTGACGTGGACATAGTCTCTTGGCCTCTTTGATGTATTGGAGGTTTTTGTGATCTGTGATCACCTGGAACGGATGTTTGGCTCCCTCCAACCAGTGACGCCACTCCTCCAAGGCTAGCTTGATTGCTAGAAGCTCCCTGTCTCCTATGCTGTAATTCTGCTCCGCCGGGCTCAACTTCCGAGAGAAATAGGCACAGGGATGCAGTCGGGGCGGTGTATCATGATGTTGAGATAATACTGCCCCGACGCCGGTGGTGGATGCGTCCACTTCCACCACGAAAGGAAGATTTGGGTCAGGATGAGTCAGGAGTGGGGCCCTTGTGAACTCCTTCTTAAGAAGGCGGAAGGCTGCGGCTGCTTCTTTGGTCCACTCCAGTCCTTTGGGTTTACCCTTGAGGAGATTAGTGAGAGGTGATGTAATCCTGCTGTAGTCCTTGATAAACCGTCTATAAAAGTTAGCAAACCCAAGAAACCTCTGGAGCTCCTTAATGGAAGTGGGTTCTGACCAGGATAGAACAGCCTCAATTTTCTTCCCATCCATACGTATACCGGTTTGGTCAATGATGTATCCCAAGAAATGAATCGACTTCTGGTGGAATGAGCATTTCTCCGCTTTGAGGTAGAGGTGATGTTCTCTCAATGTGTGTAGGACCTCCGCAACGTGTTGGCGATGTTCGGCCTCACTCCGGGAGTAAATGAGGATGTCATCTATGTACACTATTACACAGTGGTGAAGAAACTCCCGGAGGACTTCATGAATGAAGTTTTGGAATACGGAGGGGGCGTTGACCAGACCGTAAGGCATGACCTCATATTCATAGTGGCCAGTAGGGGTCACGAATGCTGTCTTCCATTGGTCCCCCTCACGTATTCTTATCAGATTATACGCGCTGCGGAGGTCCAATTTAGTGAAGACTTTAGCTTCTCGGAGCTGTTCCAAAGCGGCTGGTACCAGAGGAAGGGGATATCGGTATTTTACTGTACCGTTATTTAGGACCCTGTAGTCGATGCATGGACGCAGCCCTCCGTCCTTCTTGGCCACAAAGAAGAAGCTTGAGGCGGCTGGTGATTTTGAGTGACGTATGTACCCCTGACTCAGAGCCTCCCTTATGTAATCTTCCATTGCCTGATTCTCTGGAAGCGAGAGCGGGTAGATCCTACCTCTTGGCAACTGGACATCTGGAACTAGGTCGATCGCGCAGTCCCATGGCCGATGCGGCGGTAGCTGGGAAGCTCTCTTGGGGCAGAAGACATCATGAAAGGAGCTGTACTCCTTAGGAATGTGGATAGACTGCTTCTCAGGAGGGCTCTCGACCGATGTTGCAAACAAAGAAATGGGGTTCCGACCTTGAAGAGGGAGATTTGGAAAACAGGCAGGTGTACATCCAGATCCCCATTTCTTTATCTCTCCTGTGCCCCAAGAGATGATGGGATCGTGCTTCACCAGCCACGGGCGCCCTAGAATGATGTCCATATTTGCACCCTCCAGAACCAGAAATTGAATCCTCTCTTGATGTAACAACCCCACTTGAAGAAGGATGTCTTCGCATTGTCGATGGATACGGGTCGAAGATCGAGTGCACTGGGTTATCGGTTGTATCTGGTATATATGCGAGGACGCCTCAGTACGGAGGTGGAGTTGACGACAGAGGGATTGGGAGATGAAGTTCCCTGCTGACCCGGAGTCGATGAGGGCTGTGACAAGGAGAGAAATAGAGGCAGTAGTTATTTGTACGGTGGTAGTAAGTGGTTTACATTGTTCAATATTCGTACTGAATACACTCACTGAAGTCCGAATGGGACGAAGGGGACACTCCATACGGGTGTGTCCACTGACACCGCAGTATAGACACAGACCCCGGGTCAGCCTCCTCTGTCGTTCCGCTGATGTCAGTCTTCCAGACTCTATTATCATGGGTTCTGGTTCTGGAGAGGCTGTTGACTCAGGCGATTGGAAAGTGGAGCTGGTGGCTGTAGAATCCGCTTCAACTGGTCCACCAGCTCTTGAAGGTGATCGGGGGTGCTCATGTTGTCGTCGTTATGGGTCCGGGCTTCTGTTATGAAGCGGACAGGAGACAGAGGTAAGGAAACGTTAGGGTGTTTATTAAATGACAACAAGGAGCACATGAAGGATAGCCAGGAGGATCAGGAATGATGTTGGGGTCTTTTCCTCCGTGGCTGGGTAACAGGAATACACGAGGATGGACAGCACACACCAGATACAGCTGACAGAGGATGACACAGACTTGGAAGGACTGGAAGACAGGACGATTCGGGAGGACCAGGAAGACTAGGAGGAATACAAAGAGAACAGGTAAGTAAATCGTTTGTTTTAGCTGAGGATGACTACGCTGAGTGGTCGCTCAGTTGTCCGCTTTCGTCGAGACGAGCCCGGACAATGAGCGACTGGAGTGCTGTGCTTTTATCTGGTGCTCGTGAATGTGATGCAGCTGTGTGCTCATTAGAAGTCAGGTGATGGTGATCTTCGTGAGTGGGGGTCGTGAGAGCCTGACCAATCCATGACAATTTCCTTGTTATTTTTATTACAATTACATTTTTTTTTTGCAATTTACAATACCCCCCCCCCCCCCCCCAAAAAAAAAAAAAAAAACTAAAACCAAACAATACAACTGAGTTGACAACTTAATTGCTTTACGTTCAATCCACTTAAATTTGTAAAAAAAAAAAACTAATAAGTTAAATTAATTCCTTCATGTTGTCCCAACACAAATCAATTGTGTGGAACCCAGCATTTTTTTTTTACAGTGAACAGTAAAATTCAGAAAAATTTTTTTTTTACAGTGTAGTAAACAAAAGTAACATGATACATTTTAGTCTATCAAGAGTAGAGATGTAAACGTTGATGTATTACATATAGCAAGTTATTTTAGTTGATGCTATGAAATATGCTAATGTGTACTTCAAAAAAAATATAATAGAGCAATTTGGTACCAGTTTACTATATTATAACTATAGGGCACTCCAAATTATGTTGTTATGTATACAGTGTGATTTTTATACAAACGTTTTAAAAATACTTCAGAAATCGATTTCATGACAGCCTTGTATTGTGTAAGAGACAAATATTGATGCTTGGCAGATATTCATCACCCACAAAAATGAAGATGTCTTTTCTTACTTTTCATACTGTATATACAATATAATATACTAGAATATACTATAATGCACATATTTCCATTTTACATTTTTAGTGAAATTAAGTGCTGTACCCATTTGACTATTGAAAATGATGCAAAACATCTTTGTAGATGCAGTATCCAATATCAAACCTCCTACTGCAAAAGTAATAAACTTACCAAGAGTTGCACAGGGCTCGTCTTTCCCAACACGGCTCCAAATGAGATGAGCACAACAGCACAGGCAAACTCTGCATTAATCAGGTTCAGTACACTAAGATGAATCTTCCCATCATAGAAAAACTGAAAGAATCCTTGAATCAGAATTGCCCACTGAATGGTAAATGTAGCAACTAAAAAATTAAAAACCATTCCACCAAAGCCATAGCGTCGGAAAAAGGCCAGAAGGCAGCCAAATCCAATAAATATCATCACCTGAATGTCAGCAAAAAATGGATAGTTTTGATAAAATGAATTCTCCATGTGTCGTGTCTGGTTGTTTTGTAGAAGTGCATTAGCATGATCATCGTAGGTCACAAAGCAAGCATAGAGGACCACAATCACAACCTCTGATGCAAAAATTAGTGCAGGGAGCCGTAATCGCAAATTTGTGGAATTCTTCTTCATTTTGACTGAAACTGAGCTCACAGCCTGCAGTCCTGCCTCAATTTCTCTCCCAGTGACACTTATTTATTTTATCTACTGTAACTTGATAAGCAGAATGCTGGCCATTGGCTAAAACATGAAGTTACATCACTCACATGCTGCTTGGGCAGAGAGGAAGCCAGGTGCACTTTGTCCTAAGTAATAACCATTCCTAGGATTTTAATTACTCAGCGGTTTTTAAACTTCAGCAAAGAACATGGTATTGACCCACTTTAAATGATCATATCACATAATAATCATAGATAGCAAGGAAAAGGCAGAGAGAAACACATTAACATGTTTATTGCAAAGAATAATGGCACTGTCATAATGAAGGCTCACTGCATGAGTTCAGAGCAATGCAGGGTTTCACATCATTGTTTCCAAAAACAGTACAAAAAGTTCTGCTCAAACAGAGAAATACTTTGGAACACTTCATGAAAGTGAATGGAAAATGCAATCAGTTATAAATGTTTATTTTAAATCGTGCTGTGCTTTATGAAACACAATGAAAGCTTTATCACTGTATTTTATCTTTTGAATGTTATATGATATAGATATAACCTCAAATCAGAAAAAGTCAGGGCAGTATGAAAAACTCAAAAAAGAAAGAAGTGATTTCTTAATTTATTTGATTGTATCTCATTGCAGACAATACAACAGCACATTGTTTAATGTGTTCCACATGATTTTTTTTTCACACATATTCCATTTTGTTTCTTGCAACACATTTCAAAACAAAGTTGAAACAGTAAAGCCTTATGTTGCCATTCCTTTTCACAATACTTAAAAGACATTTAAGGAAGGCACCAAGTGATAAAGTGTTTCAGGTGTAATTTTGTCCCATTCTTTCCACAAATAAGACTTAAGGTGGGCAGCAGTATGGAGTCTTCGTTCAAAACACATTCTCTATTGGAGACTGGTCAGGACTGCAGGGCAGGCTAGTCAAATGTATCCTCTTCCTTCGCAGCCAGAACTTTGTAATGTGTGCAGAATGTGATTTTGCATTGTATTGTTGAAATATGCACGGGTGTCCCTGGAAAAGAAAGCAGCATTTTATGCTCCAAAATCTCTATGTACTTTTCAGCATTATGCCATCACAGACGTGCAAGTTACCTTTTCCAAAGGCACTTGAACATAACAAACCCTGGATTTTGGACTTGTTGCTGATAAAAGTCTGGATGATTCTTTTATTCCTTGGTCCGGAGCACATGGTGTCTGTTTCTGGGCAAAACATACCTGAAATATGGATTCATCTGACCACAGTACCTGTTTCCACTGTGTGATGGTCCATCCCAGATGCCTCCAAGGCAAGAGAAATCGATGGTGCTTGTGGACACTAAACATAGGGCTTCCTTTTGGCACAGTACAGTTTTACTGGCATTTGAGATTGTGACTATGTATTGTGGTAATTGACAAAGTTTTGCCAATGTAATTCTGAGCCCATGTAATGATATTGCTTAAAGATGAATGGTAATTTTTTCTAATTGATGTAGTGCCGCCGGAGATCGAAGATCATGGTTTTAGTTTAGGTTTGCGCCCTTGTTCTTTACACACTGAAATTTCTCCAGATTTCTTGAATCTTTTAACAATGTTATGCACAGTTAAAGATGAAATATTTAATTTTCTTTCTACCTTTCTTTGAAGAACATTGTTTTTAAATATTTCAATAATTTTCTCATGTATTTATTGGCAAACTGGCGATTCTCAGCCACTCTGGACTAGAACTAGCCCCTCCCTGCTTTTGTACCAAATCATAATTACAATCACCTGTAGACATCACCTGTTTCAAATCACATAATTTAACAAATTTACCTGATAAATAGATAGATAGATAGATAGATAGATAGATAGATAGATAGATAGATAGATAGATAGATAGATAGATAGATAGATAGATAGATAGATAGATAGATAGATAGATAGATAGATAGATTTTATATTCGGATAGAAAATGTTTATTTATTAGTGCTGTCAAAACTAGTGCGTTAACGCATACGATTAATTTGAAATATTTAACATGTTAAAAAAAATTAGCGCAGTTGCAGGTTTTTTAAATTCCTGTTGTAGCCGACGTGTGTTTAACGTGCAAAGAAATATGGATAAGACCAAGGAAGGACTATTAGAAGGAAAGTTTCTGTATAAAATAATTAATGTCGCATTACCAGGCTATCCAGCGTTTCCTCCAGAGTTTCATCTAATTTCTGTTTCATTTTTAATCTTTTGACTTTTGTTTTAATGGAATCTGATACCACATGCCAATTGGAAAGAAAAACCTATAGATTTCGTGACTCAGTGGTCCTTTAAGGTAATCAAAAATAGCTGTTTACATTGTAGACTCTTTATTGAAATATTCTCTTAATCATATTAAAATCGTAGTATTGGTGTCCATGTAAATGGACTCTGAAAGTGGCAGAGGATGTCGCAAGCTGTCAAAGACAGCGCATTCCTCGTCTATGATTCCATGAGCCCTCAAATGTTTCATTAGTTTGACATGTTTCCCCCTTAAACGCAACTTTTGTAAAGTGTCTGCTTCAGGTTGCGGTGTCAAAATCCTTGCTTGTACAATATAGCCATACTTTACAACGCTTAGTTTAATCAAATTTAATGAAGGCAATCATACATGTTGATGAATCTGAAGGGTGTTGCATGCGTTGTGTTTGTGTGTGTGTGCGCACGCTTGTTTCCTAGCAACAAGAACAAATGCCCAAACATTGCCGACGGTGTATCCCTCAGAGTTGTTTAGAATTAAATGTTTAGAGATGGTGTGACCAAAGTCCCTGTAAGAATTAGTTTTTGGTGTGACACCAAAAACCTGTGGGTGTGGGTGCATGTTGATGTACCCCTTGATCCTTCTTATGTCCTTGTCGCATCACCAGTGGCACCAAAATTCATATGCTGATCTGTGATTCTGCTTGTGAGAGACTGTTCTCACTCTTATGTAACATCATTCAAAAGAAAAGGGCCACATTGTCCCCTGATAATTTCAACAGACTGGACTGTCTTAACTGGCTGAATATAAAGGAGAACTAAACAAAATTGTTTCTACTTTATAATTAATGTTCTTAACTAAAAGCAATACAACTTTTCAATGAGTGCAATTGTTTGTATTCATTACTTTATTATTATAATTTTCCAATTTCCATTTTTGCAACGCCTGTATTTTGGCATTTTTCTGCAGTCCACTTAGAATCCAACATGAAAATAATTTTTTTCTTTATTGGCATTGATTGTTTTGAAAATCAAATGGCATTTACATGCCTGTGTTTTTAATTCTGTAATAAATATGGCTGTCAAGCCAACAGTTTGAGGATCCTGATGGTTTATTGCAGGTATGTTGTTTACATGAAGAAATCTTTGTTTCAAGTTAAACAAAAATTCGAATAAACAATCATATTTTGAATTTAAAATAGTTTTTTGTCTTGCGTTTACATTCATTTTACGTTTCAATAGCCCAAATTACAAGTTTCAGTATTTTAAATGTGATTAATCGCAATTAATTGCAGAAAAAAGTGTGATTAATTCGTTCATTTTTTAATCGATTGACAGCACTAATATTTATTCTATGTTCTGTTGAAATTCTTGACTCTGATTGGATGAAACATATTTCCAATCAGATTTGTTCACAGTTTGAAATAAATGAGCTTCCCTCAAACATTAGTTTTAACCATAGTAACTCAGTGACAATTGAACTTGACAGAGTCTTCATTCCTCTGTGTAATCATGAGGTCACTGACATCTGCTGAACCAGGGAGCTGACGAGGATTAACCTGGCATATTCAATAACTGTACAATAACAGGATTTTTACATATGGATTGGCCAGCACAGTCCAGATCTTAACACTATTGAGAATCTTTGGGACGTGCTGGAGAAGACTTTGTGCAATGGACCAACTCATCATCTGGTAGACCAGATGGTGTAAAGTTGAATGAATGAGGTATAAGTAGGAAGTGGCAGATTGGAGTCAGGTGGATGTAATTAGAATTTGGATGATGATGATCAGGTGGATGGTGCTTCAGATGTAGTGACAGAGGGAGATAGTTGTGGTGAATGTGTGATATTACCTCATCCTCCAGAGGTGACACCCTATTGCATTGTCAAGAGCAGCCGTAACCATGAGGAGCAGGTCGATCCGAGTGGCTGTGGTGGAACTCGAGCAGCAGTGTGGGGTCGAGTACATCTTCTTGAGACACCCAGGATCATTCTTCTGGACCATACCCCCCCCAGTTGATGATGTATTCCAGATGGTCTCCTTGAAGCCTACAGTCCATCTCATAGATATGTGGTTGGTTGAGGACTTCCGGAAGAACAGCTTCAGCTCTAGGGGTGTCTGTAGCGGAGGGAGAGAAGGGTTTTAACAGGTAAACTTGAAAGATGGGATGAATGTGGTACCTGGGTGCAAGTTGAAGCTGGAAGGTCACTTGATTAATCTGCCTCAGGATCTTGAAGGGACCAGTATAGTGGGGACTCAACAGGGTGTCATTGGTGTATGTTGCGGGTGGAGAGCTATACCTTTTCCCCAGGTTGGTACAAGGGCACCATCCTTGGTCTAGTGTCAGCAGACAGGACTGCCCACTCTCCCACACTTTAGGAGCAGTGGGTAAACCTTTCAGATGAACAAACTTGCATCATTTAGAGATTTGGGGAGGTCGGTAATAAAGTCCACTCCAAGGTCGGAACAGGGCCTCTGTGGGATGGGTAAAAGTACCAGTTTTCCTGCGGGTATGTGATGGGGAGAGTTAAACATGGAACAGACTGAGCAGCTTTGGACATACCTAGTATCACGGTACATACTTAGTATCACGGCCACCAATAAAAAGGTTGGAGGAGCGAGAGGGTCCGTCTGCTGCCTGGATATCCTTGTCGGTGTCCCACAGGATGGGGCTTACTATAAGGTTGGATCAGATAAGGAATGGATACAGGTTCTACAGAGGAGTCATTAGCAAACTATCAAAATAGAGCATCTGCAATGATATTCTTGGGTCGAGGGCGATAGGTGATCCTGAAGTTGAAGCGTATTTGGAAGAAGGCCCAGTGAGCTTGATGGGGGATTAGGTGTTTTGCCTCACCGATGTATTGAAGGTTCTTGTAGTCTAATGATTGTGAAAGGATGAACTGCCCCTTCTAGCCAGTGTCGCCACTCCCCCAAGGCCAATTTAATGGCTAACAACTCCCTGTTGCCCACGTCTTAGTTTTGCTCCGCCGGGGATAGCTTATGAGAGAAATTGGCCCAGGGAGAGCACTGCCCCTATTAAGATGGTGGATCTTGACTACAAGGACTATAAAAAGGAACATTCTGGATCAAGATGGTAAAGCACAGTGCTGAAGATGTTCTTGAGTTGTTGGAAAGCTTCGTGGGCTGAGGGGGTTCCAGGACAGATGTTTTGGTCAACCCCTTAGGAGGGAAGTCAATTGCTTAATTAATTGTCCTAACCGGTTTAATTAATCTAAATAACTAAGTTAAGCATTTAAATAGCACTTTAAGCTGAATACTAGCATCTTACAAAATAACTAGAAAATATTATTTACTGTTGTCATGGCAAAGAGAAATATTATTAGAAATTAGTACAACTGTTATGTTAAGAAATGTATTAAAAAAGTCTTCTCTCCATTAAACAGCAATTGGGAAATATTTTAAAAAGAATATAAGTTTTACATATATTCGGATGTCAACGGGACTTTCTTTGTGTATTTAGGATGCAGGTGCACTCTCGAGCTTTGCCCTGAGAAAGCGCTATTGCTCGAGCACTTTCACACTGTTTTACAGTTGCATTTTTTGTGCCACTGATGGATGATGCATCAATAACGTTTTTGAGGTGGTTTGTACATTGCATTATGATGTGCAACTTTTTATTCCTGCTGTTTTAAAAACCAAATAAAAACTAAAAATTGAGCTTTTTGAATGTGACTGTCATGGGCCAGGTTTGATCTGGGCTCCTCTGTCCTGTCTGTTTTCTGTCTCAGATGTAGCCTCTCTCAATCAGCGCTGGCGCGTGCCCATTACTCACCTGTGGCTCTTTTCATCTGACTCCCTCCTCTGCATATACTTGCCCATTAGTGAAGCTGTTTGCCAGATTATTGCGATTTCTTATCTGCATACTATGTGTGACTCTTCTTACTATAAAGCCTATACCATTTAAATTATCCTTATCTAGTCCAGTCTTGCTAAAAGTGAAGTTTACTTTATTACTTTAGTACTTTATTGCCATACCTGTGATCTGCGCAGTCGCCCCGCTGTGTGGAGTCTAGCCTCCCCACCTCGTGCTCGCCAGCTCCAGCTCCAGCACCCGCACCGCTACTGAGGTCTTCTCTCCTCTCTGAGTCCTTTTGAACCCCCCTCAGCACGGGTCCAGAGGGAAAAGCTTTCTGTTGCCAAATATCTAGCCTGCATTCATCATCGACGAATGGCAGCTGTCTTTGTTGCTAATTAATAAACGTTCAGTTCTAGCAATTTTGCATGTTTTTCATTCTAGCAATTTTGTGTAGTTTGCATGTTCTTCCCGTGCTCGCGTTGGTTTTCCCCGGGTTCTCCGGTTTCCTCCCACATTCCAAAAACATGCACTACAAGTGAATTGATCAATCTAAATTTAGCACTACAGTCAAACTCATCCAGCAGCATATCTCTTCATAGCAATCATTTTAGTCATCAGCTCTTATCAAGGGGGTAGTTGTCGAGATCTACCTGAGCTCAAAGCTCCCCTCTTGCCCTGCAAACGGGAGGGAGCCCAGGGCTCAAGGAACTTTTTTGGCTCAGGGCTCTCTCCTGGGACAGTGTGCCAAACTTGCTTATAATCAATCATCAGCTAAGTGTGAACTCTTGAAACAAATATTAAAATGCAAAACACACCTGATGTGAATCCTTTGCTTTTCATTGTCTACAACTAGAGTTAACACACCCTGCTTTATTTTCTTGTCCATCAAATGAAGGTACACCGCCATCTTGTGTTAATGAAAGTGACTTGAGCACACTTTGTAATTATGACTTGCCAACTGAAATGTTCCAAGAGGACTTGGACAAAGCAAAAAATGCATTAAGGGCATGTCTGAATCCACCGTTGCTGATTTATTGACAGGAAAGATGGTCGGTGTCTGGTCTAAAAGGGTTTTCCCTATTCTGTTACTGAGTCATCAGCAGGGCTGGACAAAATCTGCAATACAAAATCTGTGGATTTATATGGAATGATTTTGGGAGTATAGTAATACATGAAATAAAAAATAGTAACTTAACTTTTATTTAAGGTTTTAGGCTCATATTACTAACTTTGGTCTTTAAAAAATATCAAAAATATTGTGCCATTTACTCTTTGAAGAAGCGTTCTGTCTTTGAACTTGTAAATTACACAATGTAAATGCAGAAGCTGCAATGTGGTGCACATGGAACTGACTTGTTTTATAGTCCATTACACCCAAAACCTGTACAAAGGGCTCATTAAGGGAATAGATACAAGCGTTTTGAACCATGCGCTAGATGCATTGGATATTAATTCATGGCATCATTTAAATATATACAAAAAAAGTTTTGGACATTCCTTAAAATTAAACCTGCACCATGTGCTTTAGACCTTGGGCATATTGTTAAAAATAAGGTCCCAGGATTCAGTTGGTCAATGGGACAGTCTGACATTTCTTTTTTCAGTTACCTCAAAAAGCTATGTGCGCCTAAACCAGCCTGATCTCATGAGGAAATGTTTTACGCTTTGTCAGTTTAGGCTAATTTCAGTCATATGAAAATGTTCGATTTTTCGAAAGAAGGTGGGGCACCAAACCCCAGCCCTAAACCCAACTGTTATTGGTGGATAACCAAATCAGATGATACGATTTCATATGAATTATATGAACCACTAAATCAAAAAGTTACGAATTGCCGTGAGATAGCGTTCGCCTAAACATACTCCATTTTCAGACTAGCATGCACCTGGGTGCACGAATGATCACAAATGCGTTTACTATTCAAAAAACATGGCACAAGATGTCAAACTCATAATTGCATCAGGCTAAAACTAGCAAAAACATATGAAAACAGTCACCATATCTTGGATAGCCTGAGAGTGAATGTATCACAGTTCAGCGTATTACCATATTAAAGGTTAAAGGTGCAGTAGGTCATTGTCTTCAGAAGCATTTTTTTGTTGAGCTGGTTGAAAGTCTCTTCACATTCCAATATAATGATTAAAGCAAATGATCCAAATGTATGTATATGTATTTCTATATTCTGTGTAAGGTATAAGACAAAAAAAATGTTCATCCAATTAAAAATTGTCAGGTTGATAATTCTCAGAATTCTGATAAGTAGCCCAAACTGTCTGTCAACAAATGAAGAATTCAGAGGCAAAAACCTCTAAGTGCCATCTGAAATTTACATCGAAAATGATTTTTTTTTTTTTTAGCCTCCTTTGTTTATGTTATTTCACTTTAAAGACCACTTTCAAAAGACCACTTTTTTCACCACTTTCACTTTCCAAGACTTATTCTTTGCCATAAAAGTGATGTTACTAAACATACACACAGGAGCCTGATAAAAAGGCTCATTTTAGAGGAAATTTTCAGATGGCATTTAGAGGTTTTTGCATCTAAACTTTTTAAAATCCTCAATCATCCTCAAATCCTCAAGTATTTCTTTTAGACAGGTAATATTATGGTTGAGGGCTGCACAGAGGCACAGTGGGTAGCACATTTGCCTCACAGTAAAAGGGTGCTGGTTCGAGCCTCGGCTGGGCCAGTTGGTGTTTCTATGTGGAGTTAACATGTTCTCCCCGTGTTTGCGTGGGTTTCCTCTAGGTGCTCCGGTTTCCCCCACAAGTCCAAAAACATGTAGTATAGGTGAATTGGGTAAGCTAAATTGTCTGTAGTGTATGTGTGTGAATGAGTTTGTATGGTTGTTTCTTAGTGATGTGTTGCAGCTGGAAGGTCATCCGCTGCATAAAACATGCTGAAGAAGTTGGCGGTTCATTCCGCTGTGGCAACCCCAAAATAATAACGAGACTAAGCTGAAAATGAATGAATGTTATGGTTGAAATTTATTTTAGTCGTGCAAAGATTATGTTGTTACAAATGAACTATATGCACAGAAGTGTTGTTCAGCCACTAAATCGTCTGGCGAAAGATTGGTGAGACTATTTTCAAATTCATAAGGGGCCTTTTACAGCATCGATAATGTTGATTTTTATTTAGTTTAACAACAAAACATCAGTAAATAGCGCTTTTCCGCCCAGCCTGCTTTACTGAGGTGAAGTTGGTTTTATATTCACATTGGTTCATTTTTAAATTGTTTTCCTAGCTACGTTGAATATTCTGTCTGAAATAGCATGTAAGTATGGCTTAGTAATAAGTGTAATTCCTGCACGCCGCCAGCCAAGCATACAGTAGTGGCTTTAGGACAAAGCACGTGAGAGTGAGACCAGCGATCCTCGCATGCATGAAAGATTGCACATTATGACAAGTTTTGCTTGCTACACAAGTGAAAATGTGCTAGATATAACACAGTTTTTCGTTCAGAATTGTAGGATTATAAAGAACTATAAAGTTTTCAGGGTTTCTGTCATCTTTAATGTGCGCGCTCGTGATTTCAGGAGTCGTGGGTTTGGACTGCAGGGGAGGGATTGAATTTGAAAGATATTATGCTTACCGGTTAGCATTTAGGCAGATCACCTGCACCTCTAAAAGTTAGGTCTGTTACTCTAAATTCAAGAATATTCGGAATATAATAAAACGAATGATTCTCTCCCCTATAAAATAAACTCTACATCACACAAAATATAATAAAGAAATGAGCACACAAAAATAGTTGTAATAAATGACTTGAACTTTATTGCATTTTGTGCAGACAAGTCTATAAAATGGTCCAGAGAAACCATTATTCATAGAACATAGAAGCTTTTGACAAGATAAAACAATAGTTGAAGATATCTAGTTTAAATATATTTTTCATATAACACAATTGAGACACAATTTTCTATTTATTTTTAAAATATTAAACTTGCAAGGACACACAAATTAAACAGCTAGGCTAAGATAAATATAATGTGTCATATATTTACAAAAGTAACTGCCACGGTTTCAACCTCTCTTTTTCCAATAAAATGATATGTCACAGAGTCATACACATAGAGAAACAGAAACACACCACCTCTTTTTTCCCGCGATACACTCACGCTCACAAACACGCTGCGTTTTGACTCCTCGTGAGAACCGAAGCAGAAAACGTAAAACACATCACTAATCGAGATCACTGTCTTTGGATCTACACTGACTACCATACAAAAAGTGTCAAACTGCCCTCCTATGGAGAAAGTAGAAATGTCGACTATGTAGAAACGCTCTTGCACACACTGCTGGGAAAGTTTCAGAAGTTCAGAAAAGTATTTGAAAATGCTCTTTGCCATTAGAAAATCAAAATCGACACTTGAAATTTGAAGCTGTGATTGAGGCGAGGCCTGCAGATTTTTTAATTTAAACACCAACATGCAGATACAGATATCAGGAGCACTGAATGAATGATGCTTAATCTCTCCAACCTCTCTAAAAGCCCCTTCTTTCTGCTTAGTTCACCCTATCATTTAGTTACCCCGATGATTTTCCAATCCCCTAAGACATGCATTTGTCTTCCCAGCACAAATGAGGATATTTTAATTAAGCTTGAGATGTTTCTATATTGCCTTTTAAATTCAGTTCACACAGAACAGTCAAACAAACGTTAAGAAAAAAAAATCCAAGACATCTAAAGAGATATGTTGGCCCACATGGAATCTGTGCACGCAGAAATCCGCAGATATTTAGCCCATTAAGTTGTGTAAATGTTTGTAAATTTATATTTATTCAGTTTCTAAATTAATTTTAGTAAAATTATTGACTAAAATTAAAATATTCATATGTTATGACAGTTTGTAAAGTAGTATTTTTAGTCTTTTAGTAGACATATTATATAAAAGACTTGCTTTGTTTACCAAATAAGTGGACCTAATTGGATTTGCCTTGTAAACATTAAATACAAGTTATTATTTTTTATTTCATATATTAAGTTTTTAGTTTTGATACTTCCAAAATCATTCCGCATAAATCCACAGATTGTTATAATTTTTTTTTTTTTACAAAATCTTTTACACAGAAATAGCAATAATGATTAATAATAATGTCCACAGATTCTGTTTGGCCCTAGATATGATCACTTTATAACACAAACACATGTAAATTGGCTTTTATTATTATTATTCACTCAAGCATACCTGTTTGACGTGCAAGAACGAACCTCATTGGTTCTTGTGTAAGCTCAGTTGTGACATCCAAGAATGAACCTCATTGGTTCTTACGAGTCAAGAAAGCATGTTTGAGCTTCTGCGACCAAATGTGAATGCTGTAACTGTGAACAATCTTTATATGTGACATTGCCATATATATAAAGAGTTTAAACAAATTTAAATAAAGCCAATTCATACGTTTATTATTATTTTTTATTCTCTTTGCAAATATATTTTATTTTTTATATTTTATTTTTATTTATTTTATATATTTTATTATTATATAATTATTTATATTGTTTATTTTAATCATTTTAATTATTTTAACTATAATTTTGAATTATTATATTATTTGTATTTTATTTATTTAAAAATATATTTTATATATTCTTTACAAATATTTAGTCTCTTTGCAAAAAAAAGTTTTAAAATGACGACATCTCTCACATTTGATAAAAAAACCTCATTTGTGTTTGGAAGACGAACAAATATTATATGGGTTTGGAATTACATGAGGGAATTTCAGTGACATAAATTTCAATTTGTAATAATTAACCCTAAAAAAAGGGGTGGGGGGTGGGGGGGGATTTGTAGCAATACAATAGAGGAACTATTCTGTGTTATCCAATGAACATTTCAATGAACAGTTCTTAAAAGAGATTTTTTTCTTATAGAGTGAAGAACCTTTTAGTGATCGGAAGTACCCTTTCCCCACCATAAAGAACATTTTGTGCAATATAAAGGTTCCACGGATGCTAAAGGTTCTTTTATGGAGATTCAAAACATAGTAAATAAACAATAGGTAACCTATTTTCTCATTGATTAATTACGAGTCATTTTATAAGGGTCAGTGTCCTCAATATTGCATTTATACACATTTTCATACACATCGCTTCAGCAGTCACAAATAATCATTAGCACCTTCTGAAACCCCTGCTATTTCAAATTCAGTTCGCTGGTTATTTTAAAAGCCCTGTTAGTCTACTAGTAGACTACATTACCATTGTTGCAGGATAGTTACAAGCCAGCATTGCATAAAATGCATTATGATTCATCTGCAGTCTAGAGATGTTCTCTACAACAGTGCTCCACAGAGAGGACATGAAATGAAGATACAAAATGAAAGAAAAGATACAGTGTAGATGAGAAAGAAACGTTACATTTTTCACAGTGCTTATTTCTAGTTATGCTTTGGCCAATTTGGGGTGACTTTAAAGTTTACCGCCCCTTTAAGGGAAGATAAGGAACAACAAGCTATACAACACGAGGTTTATGACACTTCTTTATGCCTTCAGCCTTGGGGAAGGATAAGACGAATCTGATAAAATGATATCGAAAAGCCCTTTGCATCAATGTGAATTCAATTCAGGTATTCTATATCTCATGATGAACGGGACTTCAGACACCATCATCATCCGCAGAGTGAAACCTCTGTTACCCAACCAGAGAGCACGAAGCCAATATGGCTAAATCGCGACTTAGTCCCAAGCACGCTGTCCTTCGAAATGACTTTAAATAATGTGGAAAGTTCTCCTAGAACTTCAAGTCACCCTGGCAGATACGGAAGCTCTGATTTCAATCTATAATAATACCACTAAAAACAATTCGATAGAAAGTCATTTCAGACCCTCAAAGAACTTACTAAATTGTAATTGCATAGGACTCCGAAGAAGCCAAACTCACCTTTTGTGTTGTAAATTCTAATGTACAGCAATGCAAAAGTTCCTTCAGATAAGTTGATCATTTTAGCTAGAAACATAAGCAGTAAACTTGGAAGAATTATGATAGGTAGCACTTATTACATACTTTGCAATTCCCATTTTGAAGTAAAAAACAAATTTGTAGCATAACTAGATTACCAATAAAGAAAACGTACTTAGCTATAATTCAAATTCTTTTCGCAAACAATTGATTTAAAGATCACTTCTATAAACTTATAAACCACAACCTTTACACTATCTTTCTACTACAAGTGTGCACTTTGACATAACAACATATGAGGTACGATGAGGTATGCTTGAATAGTATTAGGACAGACTGAAGGTGGAGTTTTGACAAACTATCAGAGAAGTTTTGCCAGTAAAGACTTGCTGTTTGAGTTTAACCCCCGTGAAACATTTTGTGGAAAAAATACAACTCATTAAGTTGTTTGAATGTTGAGTGCTCAGCATAATTGAGTACACCCCATTTTAAAAATGTATATTTTTATCCATTTCTCAGTGAATATAGGCAATGTATTTTGGTGCATTTAAACAAAACAGATTTATTAAACAGATATATTTATTAAAATAATTTTTGTCAGCAAATATATTTAGAAATTGAAAGATAATACAATTTAATTCAAGCTAAATTTTGCCAAAAAAATAAATAAAAATATTACAACCTACAAAATTTCCACTAAATTTTTCACATTTTTTGCTTCTCTTGATTCGTCCTTATGTAAGTTTGTATTTAATATTTTTCTTTAACATATAAATTTGGGTGTACTAGTTTTTAGACCGTTATTGTGAGTTATTTTGTTAGATAAGCTCCAGATTTTTCTTCAGTACTGACTCATCTAATATACAGTTGAAGTCAGAATTATTAGCCCCCCCGTTTATTTTTTTCTCCAATTTCTGTTTAACGGAGAGAACATTTTTTTTCAACACATAATAGATTTAATTACTTATCTCTAATAACTGATTTCTTTTATCTTTGCCATGATGACCGTACATTATATTTTACTGGATATTTTTCAAGACATTTCTATACAGCTTAAAGTGACATTTAAAGTCTTACCTTGGTTAATTAGGTTAACTAGGAAAGTTAGGTTAATTAGGCAAGTTATTGTGTAATGATGGTTTGTTCTGTAGACCATTGAAAAAAAAAATGCTTAAAGGGGCTAAATTTTGACCTTAAAATGGTTTTAAAAAAATTAAAAACGTTTTTTTTCTAGCATAAATAAAACAAATAAGACTTTCTCCAGAAGAAAAAATATTATTAGACATACTGTGAAAATGTCCTTGCTCTGTTATAAACATCATTTGGGAAATATTTAAAAAAGAAAACATTTGTGGGGGGGTGGGGGGGTCGGGGGGTCTGGGCTAATAATTCTGACTTAAACTGTGTATATATATATATATATATATATATATATATATATATATATATATATATATATATATATATATATATATATATATATATACACACACATATATATATATATATATATATATATATATATATATATATATATATATATATATATATATATATATATATATATATATATATATACATATATATATATATATATATATATATACACATATATATATATATATATATATACATATATATATATATATATATATATACATACATATATATATATATATATACATATATATATATATATATATATATACATACATATATATATATATATATACATACATATATATATATATATATACATACATATATATATATATATACATACATATATATATATATACATACATATATATATATATATATATATATATATATATATATATATATATATATATATATATATATATATATATATATATATATATATACACCTCATTCTGGACATACGTTAGGGCTTTCCATAACATAATACAACAAAAAAAAAACGGATTGCCATAAAACTCGTCAATGGCAAGGAAACGTTTTCTCTTGTCAACTGCAATAAAGGAGTTAAACGAAAACATTTATGCAACGTCTGTAAGTCACATAAAACAATAAATTTCAAACTGAAATAAATACAATTTGATTATATGGTTTGAAATTGGATATTTAATGAGATTATTAAAATTTTTTTGTGATTATTTTGCATTTAATTAAGAATTTTGCAGGATCGCAAAAATTTGCTAATTTTTGTTGATTTTGCGTTGGATTCATCGATCATGGAATCGCGAAAAACAAGGGGGTCTGATATATGCACAAATACAATATTGTAGAGCTTCCTAATAAAAATATGAATTTAAAAGATAGATTTGTGAGGGGTGTACTTATATATGCTGAGCACTGTAGATACACTTTCCATTTAAATGCAGAAAGTATAATAATTTTGCATTTTTTGTTTTCAGTCTTTTGTACTGGGGAAGTGCAGTATATTTACATTTTAATGAAGGTAGCAGCAACCTCAGCACAATTTAAATTTTAAAGTTAAAACATTTGAGTTTAAAACATACAGTTAGGTATTTTCCTTTTTTTAAGTCTCACAGTTACACAAGACAATAGTTTACTAGTCTATTAATTTAATATATTATTTTTTCATCGTTGCAATTTTACAAAAAAATAAAATAGTTCTTTAGATAAATGTTTTTTTTTTAAATATGTCTATTTTTCTACCACACATGAACTAAATAATAGGCTCGTGCTCGTGAACTGAACAGTTCGCATCAGTCGCTCACAGATGCTGCTTAAATGTAGCAAATTAGTGTCGGTTTTACAAATGTAAAAAATAAATGAACATTTCAGACATTCATGACAAACGTTAGACATGATTTTAAAATACTATGCAGTTAAAATATGCTTTTGTTCACAAATTTAATTTGGTGAAAAAGGATGGATTCATTAGAATAAATCTGCTTTATAAAGTAACTGGTAATATCAAACACATGATATGTTTTGATGCCGTGGCCCAGTACTGTCCTTTTCTTGTATGAAAATGTGAAGAAAAGTATTTAGTTTGTTCTTTTTTTTTTACCTCTCATATGGCACAATTTATATTTAGTGATTTGGCAAGAGATGTAAATACCATGTTTTTCCATGATTACAATCAATCAAACTGCTGGATGAATAAATATTTGTTTTGTAAATAAATATTTGAAATATAAATACTAATTCTTTTCTATTTACATTCCCTTAAGATATATACGTAATTATACTAATAAATAAGATTATTCAATATCATATCTTTATGGAATATTTGAACCGTATATGGGTTTTCAATTATACAGCAGTTCTTTTTAGACTCTCTTCACAGTATGTACACGTGAGCAATATAATTCCCGTTGATGCTGATGATATAAATATTTTTTTGTTTTGTTTCATGGATCAAGAGAAAACATTTGTCAAAGGAACACAGCTGTCAACCCTGTTTTATATTATAAAACCCCTTTTAAATCTACTTGAGATCAAACTCACGCACTTGATCCAGCCCTCTCATATTGTACAGTGTATGACTCTGAAAAGGCTGATGTAGTCAGAGGACATGCAGATGGTCAAGGGCAAAGCTGATAGTCATTGATCCAGAAGTGCTTGCACCTGGCTCACATAAAACCCTGGTCAATTCTGTCCTTGGTGTAAAAACACCTCGGACAGTTACATGGTACGCTGGAAGACTTGGTTTTCAAAAACAAACAAAAAAAACAATTTCACACTATTAACCTCATGATGAACAATGAAACAATGAATTGACAGTAAAAGAACAAAGCATATAGCTGAAAAGGGGGGAATCACACTAGATTTTGACTGTCATTTACTTACATTCATATTCAGGTGAAATAAAATTTGCATTCTATGTTTTACCTGCGTACAAATTATTTGAGCTGCCTATTTGAATAGCTATAGAATATTTGCCCAAAAGAGGATTTGAACATCATATTAAGATTTAAAATGGGAGACTGTTTATCATCATTATGTTTTATGTACTGCAATTCAAATGTTTGAGTTTCGATAAGCAGTGACAAGTAGACTGTAACCTGTTACTGATTACAAATGACAAACTTTAGTCAGTGATGAAATCTAGATTACTTATTTAGGTAATATTTAAAATACATTTAAATTATTTATACATTACTTTTGACTTGAGTAGGTAATTAGTCCAAATTTTTGTTGTTTTAAATGCAAAGTTTGTAATTTTCACCACTAGAGGGCACATATTTACAACAAACAAAGGCGTAGTTTGATGACACACGAAATCTGCGTGTGCAGAAATCTGCAGATTTCCACAGATTTTCAGCCCATCATTGAGTCTATTTATTCAGTTGTGTGTGAATGTGTAAATTTATATTTATTCAGTTTTTAAATTAATTTTAGTAATATTACTGACTAATATAAAAAGGTTAATATAATTTACTTACAATACAGTTTGTAAAATAATATTTTCTGTTTTTTAGTTGATATGGTAGATATATTATATAAGAGACTTGTTTTGTTTACCAAATAAATGGAACTAATAGGACTTGCATTGTAAACATTAAATAAAAGTTAAAAATGTATAATTTTTTATTGAAATATTAAGTTTTTAGTTACGATACACAATCATTCCAAATAAATCTGCAGATTTTTATAATATTCTGCACAGAAATAGCAAAACATGTCTGTAGATTCTGTCTGGCCATATGACTAAGTGTGGAGTTGTCATCTTCATTGCATACAGGACTCCTGCAGAATTCATGTTCATGGATGAGTTCAAATTTCAGTAAAGTACTCAGTATTCAATCGAACAACATGTTAAAGCATATTTAGTGTTTGCCTGTTTTCTATTAAACCTAAACTGGAAATTGAGGGTGTATGATGTCTTTAGCATGGCGACACAGGGCATTGTCTTTGTCACTAGTTAAAATTGCTTATTTTTTTAGATTTTTAACATTCTTCTGAAACTTTGGGATAATCTAAGTGTAAATCAGCAAAATATATAACACGTTTCTTGTGTTTTTTTTGGGTATTTTAATGAAAAAATCTTTAACATTGTGCCTTTAATCCCTAAATTTATAATATGGATTTATATGACATTGTCATAGCACTTGTTTGTTTGCTCTTTCATTGGTTTGAGGGCTTCTATTGTTCTTCTAATTTTGTAATACAATGTTTTGGATATTAATAATACAAACAAATGTTACTGAAGCACTAAAGCCTGGAGTAAAGGTTGCTGATTTGTAATTACAGGAATTATTTTAAATATATAAATCGAAAACAGTGATTTTCAATTCTAATAATATTTTTCACATTATTTCCGTATTTCGAATGGCAGTGTAATACAAGTTTGGATTAAACTTTAACATTTAAACGACGTTTTGACCTATCAACCCGAAATAAAGTTGTTTCACTTACGCAAAATCTAGTGTGACTCTCCCTTAAAAGCTTTTGATAAGATATATAATATTAAATGGATCAGAGTATTTGGTCAGATATCACTTAGGAATATGGGGTTTTAGAATTAAGTTAGAATATAGTACACCAACTCAGTCATTTACTGGTCTGTGAGTGATATTAGCTATCAATTGTATGAGTTAAGAATTAAGCCAATAAGAGGAAGATAGATAGAAAGTTAGATAGAAAGAGGGATACAACTTAATTTTGTGGAAGATGTGACATCTACTAAGCTGGTGTCTTTTTAGACTATGTAGTGCAAAAGTCATCTGATATGTGCTGGGGCATTATTGCTCATGGTGTAGGTAGGGGTTACTGGGGTGTTTCATCTATGCAGGGTGAGGAATATTTGGTGGTTGAGCTGAGCCCCTCAAGAGTAGATGGTAATGACTTCACGTCCACCTCCACGCACGAGAAGGACCCTGTTGAGACCTTCAGTCAAGACCTCGAGGAACTCCATGTCTGTGGGGCAGAAGTTAAGGGGCAAACTTTGACCTCTAAGAGCTGGTAACTATATACCTTTCCATGTAATGTTGTGAAAAAAGCCTGTACCTGTAATTGTGAAAGAAGAAAATGGAACATGATACAAAGAGCAGAAGCTTCATTTCTACTTTGGTAAAACTCAAATCAAATTTTATGGGTATACCAAACCTGTCAACCATCTTGTTTTTAGTCTTTCATATTTTACCGTTCTATTCCATTATCATCCAGTTTAAATATTGTCCAGTATTTCTAATCTTTCTATGACAGGTGTCAGTAACATCTACACAGAGCCGATCCTCCAACGATATCTCACAGCAATTCATACCTTTTATATTTAGTGGCTAATTCGTATGAATTTGTACGATCTCATTTGTACAATTTAGTATGATTTGCTCATTCCTTAATGACGGTTGGGTTTAGGGGTGGGGTTTGGTGTCATGCCTCTTTTTAAAAATCATACATTTTAGTATGAACTGAATTTGTACAAATTAGCCAATAAAACTGATAAAATGTAAAATAGTACCATTTCCTTGTGATATCTGTCTGGATCCTCCCTATACACATAATATTTCCAAACCACCAGGAGGCGCCACTTGCTCTCAAATGTGATATAATAACAAGAGATGTTCAAGAGAATTAAAGCTTGAAAATAAGCTTCCATGCAGTGTGGGACACAGCTTTAAATGAATGAAAACATCTAGCTGAGGTTTAAATCTGAAAATGCGCTGTTTAAAACGATTGATTCTTTAACGAAATAGTCGACTCAGAGTTGGATAAATGAATCGTGTTGGGTTTGGATCGCCTGAACGCATCGATGTCAATACGGTACATCACCAAATATTAAGTGCTGGATCTGGTAAAACGTGAACGCGCCTTTCCATTTACTATGACACTAGTAGAGAGAAGAGGATCATGGGATTGATCATGACATGAAGATTACAATTACTGAGAGATGGAGATTCGGCTATGGGGAATAAATGGTTCAAGTTCATTTTCACAACGATGCTACAGTATAGCCAACCTAGTGCTGAGTTTGTTTCTGTCATTTTTCTGATGATTGATACAGTAACCTATGCTGCAACTTGGGATTCGTCAGCCATTTGCTATTAAAGGGAGGAGCAGCAGAGACTATTATGTATGAGACTTTTTCAGTAACTGTTACAGTTTATATGGACCAGTTTCTTCTTCCTCTGAATCATAACATGTAAGTGCCATATAATTGTTGTCTCATATTTTGTAGTTTGCAAAATATGTGTTTAATTGTGTGTTGTAACTTGTAATCGCTGCACATGGCTTGTAATCACTTATCTATTATAGATCAGTGCTTGTGTCATGATCACCAGCGATCCAGCCTGTGCAGATCACATAGAACTACAAATCTGTTGGTAAATGGACTACAAGTACCAGTCATGCACCACACACACAACCGGTTCCTGATCTTGACACAGCTGATGCTGCTCAAGTACTGATCACACACACACATATACGGCTCACTTTGAAACACTCATTGCTGAGTCTTGTTATCTGTTTAGTGACATTACAACGCATTAACTTTGTCTTGCTTTGCTGTACTTTTGACCCTTGCCTTGTTTGTTTGTTTGTGTTTGTTTTACTTGTGACCATCTGCCTGTTATTTTGACTATGACTCTGGATCTCACTTATACAACTGTTTGCTCCGGTGTTGATCATTGCTTGCCTGATCATCCTGTTAATAAAACCCTGCATTTGGATCCACACCTCCGTTGTCAGCGTCACATCACCGTTACAGCTTGTAATGAGTCTCTCAGGTTAAATCTGTATGGGGCTATTCATAATTGCGTCCAAAACTATGTTGAAAATGTGACTCATGCTTCTTCCTTTACCGATTTAAATGCCGTTTGTATTCGCTAATCCTCACACGCATGGCGCAGTCAATTTTCAAAATAGTGAATGTGTGTCGTTGCAACTTGCGGTTAGGGTTAAGAGTAAAGTAATATGCTAGTGTTCAATTGAATTGGTTTAATGCTTTCCTGCATTTGGGCTCTCACATACTCTCTGCTACTTCATAGCTGTGGTGGGCGTTTCTCTCTGTCTCCCGTTGAACTCAGTTGACCAATCACAATAAACTGGGCCATCAAACCAATCACGGCAGATTAACCTTACACAAAGGAGGGGTTTGGGAACAAAGGAATTGCTAAACAAATCATATGGGAGACATATACAAAGATAAATGTATATTAAAAGACAATGAAAGTGTTTTTTGCCCTTGCATGCATATACGCCTGTTGTTGGAGATAATAGGGCCTCTTTAAACTTTTTTTGGCTTATAAATGCTTGAAAAGATTATAAACATTGCCGCATCCCTTTCTTTCTATCAAAGCAATGCGATGGCTCATTGCCCTTCCTATGCAACCTCTGAATCAGTCAATTCATGTAGGTTAATGGTACGTGACTGTCGGACGTGCTCCATAGACAATGTTCCCTGAGCAGCTTCTGTACATGAGATTTGAAGAGGAACACTTTGGAATGTGGGTGTGTGTTTAAACTGGAATTTGGGTGTGTGTTGTCCAAAATGGCATGTGTTATCTTAAACTCTTTAGAGATTATTAGAGATTAAATCGCTGCTCTTCACTAAATATCTATAGAAACTTTTATCAAAATCAGTGTATATAGAGAAAGTGAATGAGATTTGATAACAATTCAATTAGTTTAATAGACTATACATTTTAATAGGTATTTTCTATCCTATGCTATTTATTTTCTTTATTTATTAAGGGTAGAATCTCTGTATTTTCTTATCCTAATATTGACAGGTAAGGGGTGTACATATTTATGATTTTTTTTTTACCTTTAAACCAAATTTACACTTTCAGGAAGCAATATTTATGGGTCATGAACTGAGAAATCATTTAGCAATTAAAGATCGAAGTCATTAAAACATCCTGTAAGATTTATAACACACAGCAATATTGATGGCCTAAAAACAGCTTATATTGAAGCAAATCAGCCAAAATGACAGGTTGTCACTTCATTAAGCAATTGTGTGGTTAAACACTGCCTCAGCAGAAGATCAATGACTGCTTCTACATCCTTGCCTGTTCAGCTCAGCCCAGCAATTCGCACATGCAGTAGTTAAATAACTAGAAAGGCAAATGAAGGTCTACACCAAACAAAAAAGATGACTCTGAAAACAACAAGGTGCTTTGTAGTGCCATGTTGTGGAAAAAACATGCACGATGTCTTCCTTCTGATCATTAAGAATAAGTGGATTATTTTTTAAAATGCTTGGTTCATTTAACCACAGATTTGTTTACAAACAAGACATACATTGAAACTGGATTTTTCAGACAATGTTGTGCTGACTATTAGATCCAACAACATTACACCACACAATTGTGAGTAATTGTTTTTAGTATGGTCATTATTTCTCTGTTAGTACCAAACATTTGATATCTATTAAACATTAATGCACTTTTAAGTTAAATGACTGAAAGATATTGGCTTTCTAACTTTCTAAATTTTTTAAATATGCAAACTGTTACCCAGACAAACCAGTAGGAATTTATTTTTTGGAGCTTATCATCTAAAATTCTTTCAAATCTGTGTTATTTCAATTAATTGGTACATTTATACTTGGACCTCAGAGAACATTACAAAAATAAATAAATAAAATCCCTCCTGTCTAGCTGCTTTAAAGGTGCCATAGAATGCATTCAACTTAGGCTCATTCTGAAAACGTAGCCCTATATACGTTTCTGGAGATTGCAAATTATGAAGCCAGAATCGGTGCTTTTGAAAACACTTGGTTGGGTTTAGCAAAGGAGCAGGGTCGGTCAGTCAGTCAATTTACGTGATTTACGTGAGAACAGCAGGCGCAAATGGCACTCGTGAGAGAAATGTGAGATCTCAAAAAGTGTAAACAGTGGCCTCTGGTGGATTCGCAAAAACAAAACCTGCAAAGAAAAAACTGTACCTCCTAGGACATATTTGGCGCTCTCCAGAAATGTATATAGCAGTATATTTTTAGAATAAGTCTGGGTTGAATGCATTCATACAATATGTTAAGTTGTTTTTTGATATCTAAATAAAAGATATGTAGCTTTAGTTAAGTGCATAAATTCCCCTAAAATGGTTTTACGGGTTAATTTCCAACCCTAGGAACTAGCCCTAATATGATATAGTTGGATTAGACCATAACTGCCCAAAGTAGGGCCCGTGGGCTAAAGTTGGCCCATTGTAACCTGTGATTTGGCCCACCATCCCATCAAAGAATGATGGAGAGGGTTGGGGTGAATGCCTACAACAGAGATTGTCATTTCTAATTTGACGTAAAAAAAAGTGTGCAACTTTTATCTTTTATAAATGAGATTGTTTTAGTTTTTACTGTAATAAGTTCGTTATAAAATACTGTATTAGTTATTTAAAGGAATGTTTTCTAGTTATTTTTAAATATTATTAAATAAATAAAGAAATTACAGATGGCAACTATAATTACCTACGGCCCACTAGCCTCAATAATGCTTGGTTTTTGGCCCTTCATAAGAAAAAGTTTGGGCACCCCTGTTTTAGACCATATTTGGAAGAGTTGTGAATATTAACGAGGAGCTCTGATGATTAATAAGCAGCTCATGCCAGTACCTAAATCGCTCTCTCTTTTTCTTTCTTCTCTCATTCGCTCTCTCTCTCTCTCTCTCTCTCTCTCTCTCTCTCTCTCTCTCTCTTACACACACACAAAGTGCAATATACTCTAAAATATACATGTGCAAAATAATCAGTTTAGTTGTCAAAAAATATTAACATATTGAGTAGATTCCTTGTTAAATGACAGTCTCTTCATCTGAAGTGGTAGAGAGGTTTATTTTTGCTAGTAGGAGAGAATGAGCTATCTTTATGCCAGCAGAATAACCTAGTTTGCTCCTGAGGTGTATTGTGGATGAAATATAGGCTAAATTATAATTGTACTCAACAAAAGTGGCTGATAGATATGTTTTAAGAGTTGTATTTTGTGGTTTTGACATATGTTAAAACACAGGCAGGAATTAATAACAACCTCCACATAAACTGATGAGTTTTAGAAGTTATTGGAATCATTTCATTCCAGAAAGGGCCCATAGAGAGGTTTTTAGAGGGGGGGAAAGGATACAGTTCTCTTCTCCAGTGCGGTTCCTAGGTGGTCCAGGCATGTTTAGCAGGACTAGTTTAGCTTCTTGCGATTTCTTCACAATGACCTCATTGAGCTTCTGTGCATGGTGCATGCGTCTGACATTGGACTGATTCCTGTTTAAAACATCATATAAAGAACAAGTTTTTTTTTCTTTCAATGCATAATTAAATCTTTGCATACTTCTGCTAATCAGAGAGATCGAGTTTACAGCATTTATTTCTTTGTACAGTGATAATTAAGAATGTGATGTTTTTAAAAATGAGAAAGATTTAAATGAAGTAACATTTGTGGTATCTTAAAATGTACTCACAGGTTCTCCCACTCCCTGAGGCATAAGCAAAAGAAAATAATGATGAATAACACAGTGAAAAGAGAAATACAGGGATACAGCACATTTATGATCACATTATACACTTACTGGCCACTTTATTCAATACACCTGTCCTACGGCTTGTTAACACAAATTTCTAATCAGCCAGTCACATGGCAGCAACTCTGTGCATTTAGGCATGTAGACATGTCAAGACTGCTGCAGTTCAAACCGAGCATCAGAATGGGGAAGAAGGTGATTTAAGTGACTTTAAACAAGGCATGGTTGTTGGTGTCAGACAGGCTGGTCTGAGTATTTCAGAAACTGCAGATCTACTGGAATTTTCACGTGCAACCATTTCTAGGGTTTACAGAGAATGGTTTGAAAAAGAGAAAATATCCAGAGAGCGGCAGTTCTGTGGGTGCCTTGTTGATGCCAGAGGTCAGAGCAGAATGGTCAGACTGGTTCTAGCTGATAGAAAGGCAACAGTAACTCAAATAAACACTCGTTACAACCGAGGTATGCAGAAGAGCATCTCTGAACACACAACACGTCCAACCTTAAGGCGGATGGGCTACAGCACCACACCGGGTGCCACTCCTGTCAGCTAAGAACAGGAAACTGAGGCTACAATTCGCACAGGTTCACCAAAATTAGACAAATGAAGATGGGAAAATCGTTACCTGGTCTGAGGAGTCTCAATTTCTTCTGTGACATTCGGATGGTAGGTTCAGAATTTGGCATCAACAACATGAAGGCATGGATCCATCCTGCCTTTTATCAACGGTTCAGGCTGCTGATGGTGGTGTAATGGTGTGGGGGATATTTTCTTGACAAACTTAATACCAATTTGGCATCGTGTCAATGTCACAGCCTACCTGAGTATTGTTGCTGACCATGTCCATCCCTTTATGACCACAGTGTACCCATCTTCTGATGGCTGATAACGCGTCATGTCATAATGCGCGAATAATCTCAGACTGGTTTCTTGAACATGAAAATAAATTCAGTATACTCAAATGGCCTCCACAGTCACCAGATCTAAATCCAATAGAGCACCCTTTGTATGTGGTGGAACGGGATAATTACATCATGGATGTGCAGCCCACACATCTGCAGCAACTGCGTGATGCTATCATGTCAATATGGACCAAAATCTCTGAGGAATATCTCCAGTACCTTGTTGAATCTATACCACGGAGAATTAAGGCAGTTCTGAAGGCAAAAGGGGGTCCAACCCGATACTAGTACGGTCTACCAAATAAAGTGGCCGGTGAGTGTATATGAAAAAGTACATTTTGCAGCTGACTTTAATGGAAGATGCAGAAATAATTATGGGAGAGAACTTTAAAAGAGTCATAAAGTAACTTAATTAAATAATCAATTTGTTTTGCAGTAATTTAATAGTATTAGAGAAGCTGCTAGAAGAAGGAAAGCAGCAAACAAAGAGTGTGTGTATAAAAAAGAGAGCAAATTAGCATTTATTATATACTTCGAAGTCTAAGATCTGTGCATCTTTATGTTCATATCACCTATTTTGACCCATTTGTTTACCTGAAAGTATACATGCTAACTAGACTCCATCATTATCTTGACTCACGGTTTCATGTTGAACATGTCCTTTATGTTATCAGGGTTGGCCACTGCTGGGTTATTGGCCTTCTCCGTATCATCCGTCCAGGTCATCTGCACCTCCTCTCCGGGGCTCATGGTCGCTGGTGCGGGAGCAGTAGGGGAGGTGGGGCTAGTGGGGGTGGGGGTGGCATTTTTTCCCTGAATGAGCTGAACCTGTCGAGGATGGGAGACACGGACAGACTAAGAGAGAGGTAAAAAGAATGAGAGGGTGGAAAAGGATAACAAAAAAATAATAATAATGAGAAATGGTGCTTTTCTGGTTAAAAAAAAAAGTGAGGGGGAGAAAATTGCACTGCCAGGGATGTTAAGAGAGGACAGAGATTTTCTAACAGATAATGACTGCGAGAAAAGAGTGAATGGCTAAAATAGAAAGTGATAAAGAGATGCTATCTTCATGGCTGACAGGTCCATGCTATCATCTAATCGGCCAGAAGGGCACGATTAGCTCAAATGGAAAACAAGCACAAAGTCACTCACTTCAAGGATAATTGTACAGAGGAAAAAGCAGAGAGACAGCAGGTACCTCCTCTTCAGGTTTTTCTTCACCACTTCCTGCCACCGACTCCTCAGCGATACTCCTCTGGGGGTGCAGGTTTGATGGGTTCTTACGCCTAATAGAGCCACGGGACACATCTGTGATGCTCTGAATCTGAAGATAACAACATATGTGTTGATTTAAAATGAAGGATTTCACCCACTCCCCATCCATTACTCACCTAGGGATTTTTAAAAAGTCTTTGTTAAAGGTGCAATAACCGATTCTCTTATGATTTTTTTTCTGAAAAGTTAAAACTTCCTTTACATTCCAGTAGTAATGGTTAAAGTAAATTATCTAAATGTATTTATTTTTATTTTTATATTCAGGGTAAGGCAGAGGACTAAAAAATGTTTGGGCCGAACATTACAATAGGTAGACTAAACAGTCTGTCAACAAATGTAGATTTGTATATCTGCGCATGCTCACGTGTAGTGTGCCGACCTGGTGCTGACAGACAGATGGCGGACAACCTAAACTTGTTTTTCTATACAAAACTGGCATCAAGTGGCCTTTTATCCATGAAAAGAAACACTTTGGAAGGTTTTCTATGAAAAAAAATCTGGATCAAAACTGCTCTAAAACAGAATCAATATTGGAGTTGCTTTTGCACGCTAGAGACAAGAGGATTCAATTGGTCTGAAGGATGACACTGTGGTTGCAGTGTTTCTTGTAGACAGATATGAATGTTTTAACACAACTTTTTAGTCAATCAAAGCTATTAGGTTAGACTATGTTACTTTATTTATACCCGAAGGTTGATTTAGTTTGCAGTCAAGAGTCCTCATTTCATAACAGTGCCACACAAAAAAACTCACATAGTGACAAGTAGTGGACAGAAAGACTTAAACATAAACATACAAAACACTCTTCCAAAAAATATATATATATTAATAAATATTTTAGATTTTTGGTGCGCTGTGTTTATCTGAGGTAATTAGTCTTATTATTATTATCATTATTACTGAAATGTGTGAAGCTGATTTATTTGGTTCATTGTAGTATTCTGAAAAGTAATTTTCAACTGCCTGGAAAATACAAGCACTAATAGTAATTAAAAAATATGCTTGCTTGTATTTATAACTAATGTGCTACTATTTACTGACATCAATACGTTTTAAATATTAGATACATAACATGTGAGTTTCAATAGAGTTTGACAGTTTGCTTGTCAGTGCATTCAGCATTCCACTTTATTCATATTTAAAAGACAACAGAAGTATGAAATTAGATCTAAACGTACAGCTAAATCTAGAAAATGTAAAAAAATTGTAAAGCAAAATAGTTTACAAAAAAAATTTGATTTTTTTTAACGTTTGATTTTATTAATATATTAATAAATATTAATACTAACCTGAACTGACAATAAACTGCAGCATTTATTAACTAACATTCAAAATTACTGTAACAAATTCATTATTAATTTTAGCTAATGCATAAGTGCTTTTTATATGTCAAAAAACACTCTTTAGTTCAACTAATTACATTTAATATATATGTAAATTATAATACAGTTACATTTTATTCCAGTTTAGTGTCAAAAACATATAGCCTTAAATAAATTATATTAAAATAATCTTATATTATTTCTGTAATAGGCACGCTTTTAACATTTTTTGCATGGTTAAGATTCTGTTCTTAGTTTTTATTTAATCTTAATGAGTGTCAGTACCTCTCTCTCCCGCTCATTCTTGGTTAGATGCATCTCCTTGAGGATTTGCGATCGCTGCTCCATCATCAGGGTCTTTTCATAGGTGTAAGCCGAGATGTCGTTGTCAAGCTTGAAGCAAATGAAATTACAGGTTGTAACAACTGCTGGCAGGATCTATTTGTGCGTGTAAAAGCATTGTCAGCTTGTTTCTCACCATTTCAACCACTTCAACTTCAGCATCAAGACGCAAGTGATAGAGGAACGTCATCAGGTCTTTCTTCATCTGAATGCTGTTGTCATCCATCTGAGCCACAGTGAAGATACGCATCTTGCACTTCCTCCAAACCTACAGAAAAAGCACAGTCAGCAGTTTGGGTTTCATTCAGACATGAGCTGAATACGGTTTCAGTTTCAATCACTGCCTTAAGTTAAACATTTTACACAAGCAGCAACCTAATGCTCATGATCTACATAAATAAAGTACACACGATAATTTAAATGAGCAAATTCATGGTGCTTCAGATTAGCATGTTGCTAAGCTAATGACCCTTTGTGACCTGTGCTATTTTTAGCAATCCATTTCAGTATTGAATAAAAAAATAGTGTTAAACTAAATTATTTCCCAACATGTTTATTTTCTATGAACAATATGTTTATAAATAATGTATAAAAACATGTTTCATAAAATACATTAATGTGAACAGATGGGTTTTAAAAAATACATACAAGGGCTTACAATTTTGTAATAATCTCACAGAACTCATAACCTAAGTTTTTTAAAATAATAATAATAAAAAAAAAAACCTTTAACATACTTTTAATTACGTTTTATTCTATATTTACTCAGCAAGAATGCATTAGATTACTCTCATACATTTTATTTTCAGTGTTTTAACATGATGAATACACCATGGAATAATGGGCAGTATTTAAAGGGATATTTCAATCAAAAATTTAAATTTGCTCACCGTTTACTCACACTCTAAGTACTCTATTTTAATGGTCTAGGCACAGAGTCTAAAGTGCACAGTGTAAAGGCATTAAGGGTGGTTCTGAATCCACTTTTATTTTAAGGAAGGAAAATTACACTATACGCCATGGCGCATAGTCTAACAGGGTTGTGCTTATTTTCTTAATGAGTTATGGGTATGTTTTGGGCATAATGTGCATTAAAACAATCAGTCTCATCTCCCATTCCCTTTAAGAGTCAGTTGCATTCCGCCATGGCACATTTGCTATTTACATGGTGGACTTTGTAAGTGGAAAAACCGAATGCTTCACTGGCGAGAAAACAGTTAAACAGACCATCGGCAGTGTGAGTATAAAGAATGAGCATCCTCCATTCGGCCTTTTTACTGTCTCTTTATTTTACTCTACTTTACTCCTTTACTTTTGTGCATAAGGAAACGGTGTTGTACGCTCTCCACTAAAGACATCCATTAGCCTTTATGTTTAATTTCGTTTGTTAAGCACAAAGATTTGTTTCAAAACTATTTCTAAATTCAGTCCTAATTTCCAGCAAACAAATAAATGAACAATAATAATGAAGCGTGGTCTGAGTTATATCCAAACACACCTCCTATTCTTATGCCCCTTATGCCGCATGCATCTTCAAAACCCGATAGGTGGACAAATCTAAACTTTATTAAACAAATATAAAAATGCATATAATAAATATTACTGCTAATAATAATAACAACATTATACAAATGCAAACTGTCATGAGTAAACTGAAAAAAGCCCCCCGAGAAGAAGGCATGGAGGTGTTTTTTTGTAGAAAATTATAATTTTTGTAACATTATAATCCTTTAATTTTTTTCCATATTTAAAAATATTTGCATATTGCTGCACATCCTGTGTGTATTAAGCAATGTGTATGCATTTTGGTTTTGCACTGGACTTTAGACCAGGTTTCAGTTTGTCAATGGCGTGGTCTATTTCAGTTTTTCAAAATAGATAGGCACCAACAATGCGCCTTAACACACCTTCTTTTTAGACCGGAACACCCTTGAGTCCACAAAGCGGAAATGGATTTGCTATTTACAAAATGTGCCGCAAAATGTGAAAATTAGGGGTTGCGCTGGTCTGAAAATAGCAACAAATCTTGCCAAACACATCTTGCGCCTTATTGCACCGGGTGTATGATAGGCCCTATACCTTATATGCTTATAAATTGCTTTCTTCTGCTGAACTCAAAACAAGATATTCTGAAGAATTTTGGGAACCAGCAGCCATTGACATCCATAATAGGAACAACAAATACTATTTATTGTATTAGTAAATAATAAGTCAAATGTGGTTTTTATAAACATTTTCAGTATATCTTGGAGTGGAGATTTTCTTTTTTGTCCCTTTAACAACTTTAAATGTTGATTGGCCATTAAAAAATCTATTTCTTAATAAATAGAAAAAATAATTCATACCTTTAATATACATTTATTTAACTTCGAGTGTATAATAACACTGAAACTGGAACAATTTTGTTTTTCAGTCAGATAAATAAATTATTATTGCATTTTACAATTTATTAAAGCAGAAAACAGTTATTTAAAATCTTAATCATTTTTACAATATTTAGGTATAATGTTTTTTCGATAAATAAAGACAGACCTCCTAAAAACATTTTCATATCCATTACATATCTGAGGTTTACCCCAGAGATAAATGGTTTCTGTCCGGTAGCAAGCTACAGTCATTTAAGGTCAATAATAAAACATTTCTGCATAAAAGGTTTTGATCACTCTACAAAATTTATGTATTTTTAATGAGTTTACACACCTTATGCTGGCGCAGAAGAAAGGGAAGGAGCATGAGCATGCCTCCATCATGGACAATCCACCACACATCAATGTGGCCCTCAGTGAAACGCTCTCCATTTGATGGATATGCAGAAATGTTCTTCGGGACCAGTAAGGCCATGTGACCTGCTGTGGTCTCCCTAACAACCTCTGTGGAAAAAAAAAAACATGCTAATATTCTCAAATACACTGAACCATTTGGGAGGAAAACCACTGTGATTAAGATTCAATTTAAAAACTTTTCAGGCCAAAAAATAAAACATTTTCAGGCTTGCTACACTTGTTTGTAGGACTGCACAATTTGAACATTTTATTGAATTGTATATCAATCAATCAATCAATCAATCAATCAATCAATCAACCAACCAACCAACCAACCAACCAACCAATCAATCAATCAATCAAAATAAAAAGTTTTTAAATGTTCCATAAAGAAAAATTATGGATATACATAGCTGAATAATAAGAATTCAGTCTATAGAAATTATATATCATGGGCCTCAAACCCCATTGTTTTCTTGTTCTCATGTAAATCTGATGAGTTTAAAATACTGATGAAAAACAGGCCAATCAGAACAAATCACCAACTGTTATGTTGTACATTGGAGTATTACTGTGCACATCCCAAGCTATGTTTGATTGGCCACAGAGTTTCCTAATGAGATTACAACAATTATAATTTGTTTCTGTTTCCTTATTTTTAAATGAATCTAATTCCTAAGGGAGTCTTATTAAGAATAACAAGCAGCTATGTGTCTCATTTCTCACACCTGGTCAAAATGCAAAAAGCAGGATATACGGATTACAAATTTATTCAGCGCCACCCTGAAGAGGCATAAGGTGTATTTAAAAGTATCTTTTGTTAGTTTAACATGTATATTGTGGAATTTGCCAAATACACTCACCGGCCTCTTATTAGGTATGCCTGTCCAACAGCTGGTTAACGCAAATTTCAGCCAATCACATGGCAGCAACTCATTGCATTTAGGCATGTAGACATTGTCAAGATGATCTGCTGCAGTTCAAACCGAACATCAGAATGGGGAAGAAAGGTGATTTAAGTGACTTTAAACGTGGCATGGTGGTTGGTGCCAGACAGGCTGGTCGCATAAATTGCGAATCATCTCAGACTGGTTTCTTTAACATGACAATGAGTTTACTGTACTCAAATGGCCTCCACAGTCACCAGATCTCAATCCAATAGAGCACTTTTGGGATGTGGTGGAACGGGAGTTTCGCATCATGGATGTGCAGCCGACAAATTTGCAGAGTTTTTAAAGGTATCATAGATTGCATTAATTCTATGTCTTAAATTGTTCTCTGATATCTACATGGTAGGTATGTGACTTTTTAGTAAGTTCAAAAGTTAGAAACATTTTTATATGCAGTGCAATGTAAATTGTTGTCTTACCAATGAAGTTCCTACAACGGTGGTGCTCCTCAGCCTGTTTCCAGTTCTTGGGAAAGCTGACCAGAACAGTATTGTGGCGTAGCCCACCCAGACCTCCAGCTTGAATTAGGTGTGAAGTGGCATCCCGCAGGTTTGAAGAGATCACCACCTGACTAAATCCCTTCACCTTCTCGACCTCCATCAGCTTCCTCAGGGACTAAAAAATATGGAGGTCAGTGAGATTATTAGTGTAATTTTAATTGTGGACTATTGCCTCCTGTTTCAGTTTGGGTGCACAGATTTAATTGTCCGTGCATACCTGATCTGCTTTCTGAGTCTTTGGCTGGTTGTTCAGGTAGGTGCCTTCTATACACGCTCCTACAATAGTCAAGCCTTTGCCTGCTTTCAGCTGACTGGTTAGCGACAGCAGTCGAGGCTGCTCCACATTCTGCTCCCCATCCAAAGTTGTGAGCACCAAAATCTGAGGCCTAAAAGATTGATCACATGTATAATACATACTCAGCATTCTGGATGACAATATTTGGCTGATTTTATAGAAATTGTATATTATTGATATGCCACTGACCTCCAGTTTTTAGTGTGAGGAGGACCTTCCTCCAGCCTCATCAGAGCAAAACGGGCAGCGCTCAAAGAGATACCACGAATTCCATCACCCCACT